>NW_007256121.1:3322-4861 GCF_000164805.1 Carlito syrichta | reverse complement strand
CCCAACGATCATATGTTATTCAGCACTATGTTGCCAGTGCCTAGAATAGTGTCTGCTACTTGGTAAGCACTCAAATGTTGGCTGAATAAGCTGTTGAAAGACTGGTTTTATATGTATATATATCTTGTGGATACAAGTTATCTCTTTATCATTCTTGCATCATGTCTCTCACTATTTTACTAAACAAGTCATATTTGTCAAACTCTACTTCAATCACTTTTTGTAACAAAAAATGCTATTAAAAATATTCCCAAACAAGCAATACATACATATAAAATATTTTACAAGTTTTACCCCCATATATTTCATTCAGATATAAAACATTGATATATTATTTTTCATATAAAGTTTGCATTCTATTTTTAAAAGATATATGATTTTACTCTTCTGATCAGTGTTAACACAATACATAGATTTTAAAAATAGGCTTTGGAATCACACAGCCTGAGTTCAAATCCAATTCTGCTTTTGTCTCTAAACCACAGGGGTTTTACTCTCTGTAAAAAAAAGGATAATCATATTCACTTCTTAGAGTTGACACCAATAATAAATGAGATAATGTTTAATAGTGTTTCATACAAATGCTAATAATTACTCTTTATTATTATATTTTATAACTTTCTCATGGATGAATGAATAAGTAAATCAGTGAATTAAGTAGAGATCTTGTATATATTTCTTCATCAGTTTCCTTCCCCCTCTAAAAAAGATGAATAGACAGGTGTTGTCATGAAGACCTCCAAGTAAAAGTAATTCTCTCTGACTCTCCAAAAGACTTGAAAACACAGACCCAGAGAAGGGTGATCAGATAAGTAGCGAATTAAAGACTTTTTGCCTGTGAAGAGTAGGTGTGGCCTTCAGGAGCTTTTCAAAAAAAGGCCTCCCACTAACAGAAGAATTTAGGCCTGAAGCCATATATTTTGTTAAAGCTATTACTGGCTCTAAGAGGTTATTTAAAACACAGAATCTTAGAGGGGGGAGAGCCTGGAGTTTTATGAGACTGAAGATTTTAAGAAATTTGAACCAGGCTTCCTTCCACTGCCTAGACTATAAAAGATTTTTTAATGAGTTGAAATTAAGGAAGGACTACACCTACTAGAAAAGAAGAGAAGAAAGTTCTATTACTTTGAGGTTTCAGATTTGATTTTAAAAAAGATGACAGTGTAAAGCCCAGTTGTGGCAGGTCGCTTTCTGAAAGTAACTTTTAAAGCATTTTTCATATCCTAAATTTGCACTCTTTGCAGACATGTGCACATATATTCTGCTTTCAGAATAATTTTGCAAATTGTACACAACAAACATAAAAGGTGGAAGCTTTTTAATAAAGAAATTGCATTTATAAATGATCTGTACTAGAATATAATAAATCTCCAGTTATAGTCAATGACTACCTGTGTTGTACAACAGATACCTTCTATTTTAGTTGCTAACAAAGGTTACACAACTCAAAAAAAAAAGAAATTTGAAGTGCAACAAGGTCAAATTTCAAGATAAAACTCAGCTTTCAGTAGAAGTTTTATTTTTCAGTTCTACAATTAT
>NW_007256121.1:0-2019 GCF_000164805.1 Carlito syrichta | reverse complement strand
CAATACTACTGAAATTATTAGCTCCATCTTATCATCAGACAGTAAATATTTTGCCTTTATTGATTTGGATCATATGTTCTATTTAGTGCTATTTCAATAACCTCTCAGCCTTTATCTTCAATGTGATACATTTGTTGTCCTCAGCTTCAAAGACATAGCTCTGTCTGGCTTTCACTTGGCTTTACCTCGGGTTTTAGGGTGTCTTCAACAGTCTTTGAAATGCAGGCAAGGGAAGGGGATAGATTCTGTTCAACCAAATGACCAAACCAAGATGAAATCTAATTATAAAAATTTTGCCCCAAAATTAAATAATATAATCATAAGCACATATGATAATCATATTTCTCTTCTCTAGAATGATCAGAACAAAAAAGGGGCAGCCTTTCTTGTAAGCACAAAAATAACACCCTCATAGCTGCTTACTGACAGTAAAGCAAGTATCAATTGGAAAAAAATAAAAGAGCTCTCTTTTCTTTTCAATTGCCCCAAATATAATAAGTAATGACAAATTGAAAATGCAAATTTTGAATAAACACACATTTTGTAAACATTATTTGTCACTGAAGGATAAATTCAGTATTTAGAAAAGAGTAACCATTAATTTTGATGCAATTGTATTGATAAAAAAGAAGTCATAAGTTTTAAATATAAAATGTAAAGAAGTTTTTATTTATCTTATTTAATATTCATTCATTAAAATGATTTACTCACCTAGTGAGCAAAAACCTTTTTTTTTTTTTTTTTGAGTTGGAGTTTCGTCTGTCGCCCAGGCTGGAGGGCAGTGGCACACTCCTGGCCACCGCAGCCTTGACCTGCTGGGCTCCGGTGATCTTCTGCCTCAGGCTTCCAAGTTGCTGGAACTACAGGTGTGCACTACCATGCCCAGCTAATTTTTTGATTTATTGTAGAGATGAGGTCTCACCAAGTTGTCCGGGTGGGTCTCGAACCTGCAGGCAAAAAACTTATTTTTAAAAAACAATTTGTTGCTAAAACATAGTGGAAATCAGTGACAATAAATTATTAAGTACATATGGGTAGCCACAGTATAAATTGTGTAGATGATACTGACTTGTTTTTAAAACACAGACATAAGATCAAAAGGCAAGTGGTCAAATATGTGTGAGTTTAAAGCAGAACATACACAGAATACAGTAATTGTCATTTTTGACATAAAGGATGATTATAGTTAAGTTTTACATATGCAAGTCAAAATGACATTAGCACATATTTAAAAGAGCAGATACCTAACAGGAAAAACATATATATCTGTATACTTAGAGATAGCACATATGCATCTTAGTTTCAATCTATTGTTTTTGTTTTTCTCTTCTAAATTCTGAGAACCTAAATTTCCAGATTACTTTTACAGTCTGTTTATGCAGAAATACTAAAGATGTAATACAGAAACAAACTGCACTTAGCCACTATGTAATTACCTATCAGCCACAAAGAAAATACTGTTTAATGTATATAATAAAAATGAATGAGACAGTTGTTAATTAACAGTGTTTTAATACAATACTATTAAAAAGAATAAAATGTATTAAATATATAATACTATATATAAATATAATAAAATTTAAAGCCTATAGTGCAAATAATGTCATAAGGAAAGATGTTTCTAGATTGACTAGAAGAAAAATACTGTAATGAGAGAGAAAATATAGTGGTTGTGAATAAGAAACATAAAATAGGAAAGTAGTAAAGATGTTCAAGTTGAGGACAGCTACTTTCTTTCTTTAAAAAGTCTCTCCTACAATACAAAAAAGGTTTTAGCAGCTCTATGTGTCATTATCAAAGAGTAGACTAGATGGACAATAACTTCAGGTGACTTAGGGATTTGTAAACTTGAAACTTGGCCACTAAGAGAATGCACCAATAACAAAAGATAGGCAAAAAGTAGTTTAATTGGGCAAATTGAAGAGGTTTTTATGCCATTTCCAATATTCTATAGGTGAAAACTAGTTTGGGGAAAGAATAAGTTATACACACTAACAAATATACCTCAGAGTGAGTCTT
>NW_007256120.1:3029-3904 GCF_000164805.1 Carlito syrichta | reverse complement strand
GATTCATGCCTCTTTCAGTTGTTTGTCTTCAGGTCTGCTTCATGTAAACCATTTATTTAAAGATCATTGACTCAGTGTCATAAAGTTCCTGGCAAGGAAGCAGCTCTGGGCAGGAAAGGAAGATGTGGCCCTGAGTGCATGGAGGTATGAGTCACATGTGACTGTTGGGTATCTTCCCAATGTTAGTCTTCTTTGTTTCTTGTTGGAGGGGTAACCACGCCTCCCAGTTTGATTGGGGCATTCCTGATTTATTTCTTCTGTCCAAATGGCTCTCTAGCTACCATGTTTTATTTTCTGAAATGTTCTGTGTTGGACAACAAAATTATATGCCCAATTATTATACCTGTTTTAAGGTGTTATTAGACCTGTTTGCAATCTTTTACTTGATGTAGCATCATCAGTGCACTGGGTTATTGTCAGTTTCCTAAAAGATCTCTCTGTCATCAGTCTGGTTTCATTTCCATGTGTCTTCCAGTCTACTTCAAGAATCATCTTGCTACATCATAAACAGACCAAATTATTTTCATGAAGATAATAATTATCAAGTGTTCCTCACTGTCTAGCAAGTAAGTCCAAAATTCTGAGCAAGACATAAAGGTTTACATATAATTGGTTTGAGTCCTGTCCACTTTTCTGAGCTATCTCCAGTCTGTCCCAGGAAAGACCTTTATTTCCCAGTTGCTTGTCCTGCACATGCATGACCAGCACTTCTTGCTTTTCTGTACCTTGCTGTTCCCTTTACCTGAAAGTCATGTTTCCCTTCCCAGTCTGATGGGCTATGACCCTTTGCCCTCCATCAGTCACAAGGACCTTCTCCTTCAGCGCCCCCTCAACTTCCAGGCTGGAATCATATCCTCTTGCAGGCAGCCCAGGAA
>NW_007256120.1:0-1353 GCF_000164805.1 Carlito syrichta | reverse complement strand
CTGGTCATACCAATCAAGATCTCCTGGACCAACCAATCAGAGCTCACGTGAACCAACCAACCAAAGCTCACCTGAACCAACCAATTAGAGCTGTTTCATCTGAACCACCAATCAGAGCTCACTTGCCTTGGCAATGAGGACCTCAGCTGTACCACAAGGCAGAAGGAATTGTAGCAACTCTTAAAAACTGAAACAAAGAAACCAGGAAGTCCAAGCACAATGCAGATTGTGCCAATTCTATTTTAGAAAATGATTCCAGCAAACATCTGTGAAGAACTTAAAAGTTTAAATTAGACTCTAAAAACACTGTCGTCCTTTGAAATACATTTTTTAAAACTAGCTTTTCTAAAATAATATGCTGGTCACTGCCTCATTCTAAAAAGTGACCTGTTTGGCCTTTCTGTGGACACAGAGTCAGTAATCACTTGCTGAGCGGCAGGCACCATGTGCTGAGTTCAGGGACGAACAGACACAGGAACATTGATTACCCTAAGACCCTCTGCACGAGAGGTCCTGGGATCCCCCACCTTACAACATGCCCAAACCCCTGGGCTTGGTACTTGCTCTGGGGTCTCCAAGCAGAGCAGCCCATGGGTGGGCTCTGCTCTGCAGTGTCTTGTCCCCTCCCAGCTAGGCACATCCCCCTCGGCCTCCACCCTTCCAAACTTCACAGATCCCCCCCTTTTCTGTCACAGGATAGGTGACCCTGAGGTAGTATGTATGGCTTTCTATTCAATCACCTTTGTCCTCCACCCTGCTATAATTCCTTCTGTCTTTGTGTTAACTCAAGTGAACACACCCCCTTTTTTCTCATAAATATTTGAGGTGTCTGTTGGTGAGGAGTGTATTTTGATAATAAATTCAAAAAAGGCAGTCGACGAGGATGCTACTTTTGTTTTCAGGACACATGTCCTCTCCTGTGTGTCTCATGACACCTGTTAAGTGATCAGCAAGGAAGGATGGAGGAAGAGCCCCTTGCCTCAGTTGTCCACATCCACACACTTCAAGGGTCAGTTTTGGGGCAAAACAATATTCCACTCACACAATTGGTTTTAGAAAATGTCACATTTTCTCTGCTGCATTGTTCCCTGAATGTTTGATGCCTTGACACCACATTCTGATGGCATTGCCTTCCATGAGTCTTAATGATGTTGGGATGGAATGAGGAGGGCAAATTCTGTCCTAAGGATGAGCAGTGATGGCCACCAGGGACAGGCATCCTGAGCAGTGGGTGGCTGAGGATGAGCCCAGATATCTCATCATCTCTTTGCTGGTGTTCTCCCCCTGTCTATTCTGTCTGAGACAGGCTATCTGAGTCTGGCATTGACCCAAAAATCTCATCACGGAATGAAT
>NW_007256119.1:113337-129558 GCF_000164805.1 Carlito syrichta | reverse complement strand
GGGAGAGAGCTGAGGGAGCAGGGACCCAAACTTCCCCGCACGCTGCAATACCTGGCTTAGGAAATGAGGTAAAGTTGTGATAGGTGGGCAGGGCAATGGAAGTCTCTGCCTGGAGAATGGCAAGGCAGTTTAAGCAGATCTGTTTTTCTCCGCTTGTCTGGGTCCTCTGATTTGGGGTCTCACGCTGAGTGCCTCAGCCAGGGTGGACCCGGAGTTCCAGAGCTCCAAAGTTCCAAAGGGCAGGCTCTAAACAGCGAGAGTGGCGCTGGGTCCCTACAGAGGACTTCAGCCAGAAATGGAACCAGCGTCTCTGAGGGGCGGGTGCCCAGAGCCTCCTTGTGTGACCGGCGGCTTGATGCCGGGTGCCGGGCTGGAGACAATGCAGCCGGGGAGGGATCTGGAGGGGGCTGGGACCGGAGACTTCCACACACGAGTAGAACGGCAGCAGTGGGGGGAGGAGTGCAATATCTGGCCTTGTGTGGGACTGAAGTTCCCGGGCCTGACCCCAGCGCGGTTGGTGGTGGGCTGGGGGATGGGGGTAGCGAAGTGATAGCCTTTTTGGGAACTCACGTTCAGAGAATCTCACCAGTTCACCTATGCCGTCGCCATCTTGCCCCGTCTCCTCTCTCTAGATTTCTATGAGGTCAAGTCTTGGACTCATAGTCCAAGCACTTTTGACTCTACTACTGAACTTAGAAGGAGTGAAATTTCATGAAAAACTTTTAAAATGTCTTTTCTTACCTGACATGGTCAGAGAAGAGGAAACACCAATTATAGAGATATGGGATGAGGAGTTGATACTAGAGGCTGTGTGAGTGGCTGAAGCCAAAGAGCACATGTGTCCAGTAGGAAAGTCACTGGTCACACTGGTCGCTGTTCATTTGCGATGATTCAAATGTATTTACAGATAACTCCATGGTAACCCCAAGATTCTACCAGGTGGGGGTAGGTTTGACGAGGGAATGATGTCACCAAAAAGGCAGTTGAAAGGTATGAGATAGCCAATAGGGAGGTCAGATTCCCAGCAAGCTGACAGGACTGGTTGGAAGGCATTGGCAGGAATGTTATAACTGCACCCAATGACTGAGCTCTGGGGAGTTAAAAATCTTGCAGGATAGACCTGATAGTCCCACTTTCCTCCAGGCTGTTATGTTAGGGAGATCATCTCATTGTTTCTTATAGATGTTCATTAATATAAGAAAACATTTTTATATGTTTATGTTATTGTTTATATCATATACATGTATACATATATGTTATGTATTCAGTTAATAACTGAGTACTAAGGAAAGGGACATTTAGGTTGAGCAATTACACTTAGTTACCTTGAAACCATGTCAGTGGATCTGATGAGTGAATTTACTGCCGCTTTTAAGGACCAAAGGAAGGAATTAAGGAGCTCCTTTTGTAACTTAAGAACAGGGTGGAGTTCATTGAGTGCACCTGGTAGGAAATGATGTGTGGTCCTAGGTTTTTTTAGTTTCTTCTTGAATCCCATCATTCTTGGGCAGGCTTAGGCTGAGCCTGATCTATCTTCTGCTCTCCTTTCTTAGCCCTGATTTTAGGCATTTTTTTCTGAGATAGACCTTGATCTTGTGTTCCTCCAATAATGGGTTTTGCTTTCTGTCAACTTCCAGATCAAGAGTCTTCTTTCCAATGTGCTTTGAACATCTTTTTCATGTTTAAGAAAGATGTATTCTGCCCACTAGAAGCAAACTCTAGAGTGGTGGAAGATACAGCTGTCTGCATATCTTTTCTCTTCTGGCCTTTGGCCACAATTCTTTTGCCCATAATTTTCTACCTCTGGCTCCCTGGGCCATGCAGACACCTTACCATCCTGCTCTTTTATACTTGGGAGACATTCAGGATACTTTCTGTCTTCTCCCAAAAGAGAGTACAGTGTGGCAGTTACTGCAGTCTTCCCCTCTTTTGCAAACAGCCACTATAAAGTCTTAGGCATCTAAGATTCTCTGTCTGCCATGTTTGGGTGGAAGGCCAGGCAAAATAGAGAACAATAGTTAGGGAAAGAAGAAGACATTCGTGTAGAGTAGAAAGAAAACAAAGTGAGAGTGCAGGAAATAAGAGATTCATGTGGATCTTTATTTCTGTGAGAAACAAGTTGACACACTTCATTTTCTATTAACAGAACAGACAGTACAGTTTTTTTAAAACTGTAGTCCAGAAACTGCTGTGAATTCTGTACCTGAAGAGAATAATCTTAAATACACTTTCCCATTTTCTTTCCGCAGATTTTATTTCTGTGAGAAACAAGTTGACACACTTAATTTGTATTAACAGAACAGACAGTCCAATTTTTTTTTTTTTGAGTTGGAGTCTCACTCTGTTGCCCAGACTGGAGTGCAGTGGCCGCTCCCGGCCACTGCAGCCTCGACCTGCTGAGCTCCTGCGATCCTTCCGCCTCAGCCTTCCAAGTAGCTGGAACTACAGTCGCATGCTACCATGCCCAGCTAATTATTTTGATTTATTGTAGAGATGAGATCTAGCCAAGTTTCCCAGGCAGGTCTTGAACCCACGAGCTCGGGAAATCCACTTACCTCAGCCTCCCAAAGTGCTGGGATTATAGGCTGAGCCACGAAGCCTGGTCTGAAGAGAATAATCTTAAATATAATTTTCCAGTGTGTCTTATGTCCTATTACCTATTTATATCATTTATTAGTGTGTATGTAAAACATAGACTGCTGTTAAATGCTCGTGTTTTTCTATGTATTTTTCCCTGTCACATATATATATATATATATATTTTTTTTTTTTTGAGTTGCAGTCTCACTCTGCCACTCAGACTAGAGTGCAGTGGCATGCTTCCAGCCACTGCAGCCTCGACCTGCTGGGCTCCGGTGATCCTTCCACCTCAGCCTTCCAAGTAGCTGGAACTACAAGTGCGCGTTACCAAGCCTGGCTAATTTTTTTTATTTATTGTAGAGGTGAGATCTCTCCAAGTTGCCCAGGTGGGTCTTGAACCCGTGGGCTCAGGCAATCCACTCACCTCGGCCTCCCAAAGCATGGGATTACAGGCTGAGTCACCAAGTGTGGCCCCCTGTCATATTTTTACAAAATTCAACATTGTAAGATGTATTGCTTAATTTTCTCTTGATGATGGTTTATTTTGCAGCATCATGAACTAACATAGCTGAAGTGTTTTAGGGGATAGTGGAAGGGGAGTCTGTAAAAAGTCATGATGGTCAGCTGTATTGTGCATTCAAGTCTAAGGAACAGATGTCTGCTGTTGGCCCATTTTGGCCTAGATTGGCTTTGTTCTTCTCCTAGTGAGTGAGTACTTTTCCCACTAACTTCTCTTGTAACTCTAATGAAGTGCATTAGGGCTTAGTTGTTAATGATTTATATGTGGACTTATCTGGTTTTGGAGAGGAAATGTTACATAATAGATAGTGCAAGTCCTATCTATCATGGGGATGGTACCATTCCTTTCCTTGGTGGTAAGATTTAGGGATGCCTTGATCAATTTGTCCAGGGACTTTTCTAGTGCCTTTAAGTAGTAGCATGTAATACAAGATGCCAAGAGTCCACAAGAAGATAAACTTTAGATGAGACCACGAAAGACAAATATTGCATTTATGGACCAATTTCCCTATGTCTTTCAATAATATGTCTAGTACTTATTTCTGAATTTTTTAGCAATTGTGTATGGGAGAGTGATGCTTATATAAGAAGAAATTGGAAAAGGTGTGGCAGTTTACAGATAGGCTTAAACCTTATAAAATACTTCAAGGTTTTATTTATTTATTTATTTATGATCAGCTTCATACCTCAAACAGCCTGCTTCTTTGATACTAGTCTGTAAGTGAGACTGACAACATAAACTAAGTGTCTTTAAGCCAGAGCAGTCTCTTTTTCTCCATGTTCCCATGAGAATCAAGGAGATCCATAGCTACTACATGTTAGGGTGAATGTTTTAAGACAGAGAGGAGTTTGGTAAGATCAGTTCTGATAGCAATAAAATGGTTATATAGTATAATATTTGGTTCTCACATTCAATTCAATTTAATACAAATGTGTATTATAATTTGGCCTGTCTTGGACCTAAGCCTTTAAAACTATTTTCTTTCCACAGTTTCAACCACTTATCTCTAGGCTATATTCTCAACATCATCTTAAACTCTGAAATACATCTTCAGTGTACAAGGAAATACTAAAGTGCTTGAGCCCAGCACTCTGTAACTTAGCATGATGTTTCACCGTGACCTAAGGCCTGCGTTCTTATAGTAAGGAACTTGTCTTGGTGTAATATATCCAGTTTTTGTATTGCTTGGGTTTGTTGTTGTTTACTGTCTGTATAGTCTCTTTTGGTTTTATTAATGACTGGAATCCCTTAAACTCCTACATGGTATATGGGGCTGTACCAGATACTGGTGGATTTGTAAGTATCAACTGCTTATCTTTTTGTTGCTCCAAATATTCCTTGCTATCCCTGTGTTTCCATTCTAGTGTAATAGATACTTGTGAAGGCAACCTTCTACTTCATGTTGGTCTCATTCTCATCCTAAGTCCTACTCTTTGTCAGTTCCTGTACTTTCTAGAAATCCTATTATACCTAGGTCTATATTGTGTCAACTATAATTGAGTTTTTGCTTTTTTTTGTTTTTTGAGTTGTAGTCTCATTCTGTCGCCCAGGATGGAGTGCAGTAGCACACTCACAGCCACTCTAGTGTCGACCTGCTATGCTCTGACAATCCTTCTGCCTCAGCCTTCCAAGTAGCCGGAACTACAGGTGCATACTCCCATGACCAGTAATTTTTTATTTATTGCAGAGACGAGTTCTTGCCAAGTTGTCTGGGCTGGTATCAAACCCTCAGGCTCAGGCGATCTACTTGCCTTGGCCTCCCAAAGTGCTGGAATTATAGGCTGAGCCACCGAGCCTGGCTGAGTTTGTTCTTTTTTTTTTTTTGAGTTGGAGTTTCACTCCGTCGCCCAGACTGGAGTGCAGTGGCCACTCCCGGCCACCACAGCCTTGACCCACTGGGCTCTGATGATCCTTCCACCTCAGCCTTCCGAGTAGCCGGAATTACAGGTGCGTGCTACCACGCCTGGCTGATTTTTTATTTATTGTAGAGATGAGGTCTTGCTGGCTGAGTTTGTTCTTACTCCAAGTTTCTGTCTTTTAGAAAATGGAAAGGAAGTCCTATGTTGCTTTTCTAGCTTCTGATACATTTAGGTCATATTTTGTATCTTGTCATGTCTGTACACGCTTGTAGCATTTCTACTTTTTGGCCACTACACTTATTGGATTTTTTTTTCCCTCCAAATTCCAAAAGATTATTTTATAATTAATGTCAACTTTGAATGTTTCTAATTGTTAGTTTGCAAATTAAACCCATCTCTGTCATAATGTGCTTCCTATTTATTCTTTCTGCTGACTTCCCTGGGCGGAAGGAATAAAAACAGCACTCTCTCAGTGTATTTCCAAGTTCCAGAATATTCACAGATTTAGGCAGTGAACTCTAGATAAAGGTGTTTTCACCCCAAACTCTGAATTTCACTCATTTAACAGGTAGTTATTGGGCATCCTATCCCTTAATAATAATGGTAGAAACTTCTGTTTATTGAGCACTTACTGCATAGCCTGGGGCAAGAAGAGGAATGTTTACTGCATGACTTGGCACAGGTTTAAGCACTTGGTGTGGATCATCTGGATCCTTCATCTCAGTGTTGATGAAGTGGCGCTAATGTTAATCCCATTGTAGGAATGAGAGATGATGTACTGAGGTCACTGTGCCGCCAGCGAGGTATGAGACAGTCTCTCCCTGATGAGTTTGCAGTCTTTAAGAAAGACATATTAGCAAATAAGGACCAAGTTATGAGTGCTGTAATAGAGTCAAAATTTAAAGTGGTGACAGACTTTATTGTGGTCAACTCTGTTTGGAACTAGTGTGGAGAGTGGCATTCAGGGCTTCACAGATTTTTTATTTTTCATTAATTGTCTTCATTGTTCTGAATCCTCAGTGCCAGTCCTTAAACTCTCCAGTAGCATCTTAGAAACTCCCTATGGGTTACAGTCCCATAGCATCCCAGTAAAATAGTCTTTTGCTTATAAATAGCATGCATAGATTACTGAAGATAGAGAAAATTTTAGTTAATCTGTATTCTATTTAACTGGTGCTCACACTTTGTGACAAGAAGAATTCCAATTTTCTAAGAAAAAAAATGCGATACTGTCCCTCTCTGTTGTTTCCTGCCTTTTTAAAGTGGAAAGTAAAGAAATACTTTTAAAAAGAAAAGATTGGGCTCGGCTCAGTGGCTCAGCCTGTTATCCCAGCACTTTGGGAGGCTGAAGCGAGTGGATTACCTGAGCCCACAGATTTGAGACCAGCCCAGGCAATTTGGCAAGACCTTGTCTCTATGACAAAAATTTTTAAAAAATTATCTGGGCGTGGTAACACCTGCCTGTAGTTCCAGCTACTTGGAAGGCTGAAGTGGAGGGATCACCTGAGTCCGGCAGATTGATGCTGGGGTGGCCATGAGTGTGCCACTGCACTCCAGCCTGGGCAAAAGAGATCCAGCTCAAAAAAGAGAGAAAAGATCATATGTATGATCACAAATGACTCCTGTGCTTAAAATTCTTCAGCGGCTCCTGAGAAATGACAGTTGTAGTGGATAGCAATGATATGTTATAGTAAACTGGACTTTAAAGTAACTTGCATAGGATTCTAAAATTGTTTATTTCTAAAACCTCCCTTTACTTTGTCCAGCAATATTTTCTTCTCTTTTCTCCCTTTGTTTTTAATTTGTCAAAGTTATGAAAAATTGCCAATTGGGTTTTTCTGTGAGTGAAATAAAATTACAACACTGGGTTAATATGTTTTCATTCAAAAGCAGACAATAGTACACTTTCTGTTAGGCTTTTTGGAGTATTGAAATACTTAGAAGCAGATAATATAGGTTTTCCTCTAGAGAGGAGAACATGGTGATAGGGGATAGGAAAGCAGGGACACTTTTTAAAAATACATTTTCTAAAAATATAAAATTTACAGTAGGATTTTTTTTAGTTAACTTTCTCCCTTCATATGTTTCATTAGATGTCTGCTTTTAAATATGTAATCCACTCTTGAAAATACATTTAAGCCATCTCTGTCAGAATGTGCTTCATTTATTCATTCTTCTGAGTTTTTCCTGAGACAAAAGGACAAGAATAGGGCTCTCCCAGTTAATTTTTTCTTTCTTACTCTACGATGAGGTCTTGTTATGCTACTTAGGATGGTCTTGAATTCCTGGGCTCAGGAAGTTTTTTCACCTCAGCCTCCCAAAGTGCCTGGCTTGTATCCACTCTTTTTTCCTTTTCTTTTCTTTTTTTGAGTTGTAGTCTCACTCCATCTCCCAGGTAGGAGCACAGTGGCATGCTCACAGCCACCCCAGTGTTGACCTGGTGGGCTCTGGTGATCCTTCCACCTCAGCCTTCCAAGTAGCTGGAACTACAAGCATGTGCTACCAAACCCGGCTAATTTTTTGATTTATTGTGGAGATGAGGTCTTGCCAAGTTGCCCAGGCTGGTCTCAAACCTGCAGGCTCAGGCAACCCACTCATGTCGGCCTCCCAAAGTGCTTGGATTACAGGCTGAGCCACCGAGCCCAGCCTTAGTCTCTTTGGGCAAGTAACTTGCATGTCCTGTGCCTTCAACCCTCATCTCTAAAATGGAGATCATTTTAGAACTTATCTATCTGGGTTGATGAGAGGATCAAATAAGACATTGCATGAAGAGTGCATACCATAGTGCCTGACACCTAGGAAGTTCTCAAGAAATAAACAGCTATTGTCAGCATTATTACGAACTGATTGATGAAGTAATAAGATAGACTTTGAAGGAAAATTTGGTGGTGTACAATCTTATTTCTAGAAATCTCTCTGAAAGAAATATGAAATATGTACAGAACGTTCTGCATGAGTGCTCATATAGTGTTGGTTTTAATGGGAAAAATGTGGTAATGACCTAAATATCCACTGACAGGTGCCTGGTGCTGTGGGACAAGCAGATCCAAGCCCAACTGGCCGGAGTGAGATTACAGCCCCTAGTTCCTCTCAAGTCCTCATGGCGAGTCAAGTCACCTTTCTTGTCTCCACTTCGGCACACCTTGATGGACATTGGCACCTGGATCTGGAGGGAGGTAAGCCCAAATCTTTGTGCCTCTGCTCTTGACCCCACAGCTGTGAGTGATGTTTATCACAGGAAGGAGGTCTACATTAGGCATAGCAGCTCTGCACATGGCTCAAAAGTTCTACTTCCGGTGTGGAAGCCAGCATCAGGTGAAGAGGCTTCTCATCAGGTGGTTGATCTCTTCATGAGGTGCAGAAGCTCACCATCAGAGCAGGACCTCTTGATTAGGTGGGGGAATCACTTCATCAGATGTAGGAACTTTTTCTTAGTTGCAGAAGCTCTCCCTCAGGTTTCAGGACTAAGGTTAGGCAGCTCCCCCTCAGGTGCAGGGACTCCTCCTCAGGTGCAGGGCTCTTCCTCAAGTGCAGAGTTTCTTCCTCCCTTGGTTGCAGGAGCTCTCACTTAGGTGCAGAGACTTTTAGTCAGGTGCAGAAACTCTTCATCAGGTACTGGGCATTCCCTCAGACTCAGGGTCTCTCACAGCTGCAAACACTCTCCCTTGGTGTCAGAATTCTTACTTGGGTACAGGAGCTCTGCTTCATGTACAAGAGCTTTTCATCAGGTCCAGTGCTCTCCCTTAGGTACAGAGGTTCTTTATCAAGTGCTGGGCTCTTCCTCAGATTCAGGGCTCTCCCTAAGGTGCAGGGCTCCATCTCACATTGAGGACTCTTCCTCAGGTGCAGGGACCTCCCTCAGATAGACTCAACCTCAGGTATAGGAGCAGTCCCTCAATATCAGTGCTCTTACTCAGGCACAAGGCTATCTTTCAGGTACAGGTGTCTTCCTCACACTCAGGGCTCTTTCTCACATGCAGGACTTCCCCTCAGGTGCAAGGGTTTTCCCTGCAGTTTGGAGCTCTTCCTCAGATGCTGGAGCTCTCCATAAGGTGCATGGTTCCCCCATAAGTGGAGAGACTCTCTTTCACGTGCAGGGGCACCTTTTTAGGTGCAGGACTCTCCTCCAGGTTCAGGGACTCTTGACTATATTCAGGAGCTCTCCCCAGATGCAGGAGCTTTCCCAGGTTCTGGACGTTTCATCAGGCTCAAGACTTCTCCCCAGGTTCAGGGGCTATTCATCAGATGTAGGGATCTTCTTCGGGTGCATCACTTTCCTCCAAGTTCAGGGCTCTCCTCCAGATACTGAACTTTTCCTTAGATGTTGGGCTTTCCTTTGTGTTCAGCGTTTTTCCTCAGGTACAGGCACTCTCTCTCAGGTGTAGGAGCTCCTTATCACATTCAGTACTCTTACTCAAGTACAGAGCTCTCTTCAGGTGTAGGGCTTTCCCTGAGGTGTAAAGTTTTTCCTCTGGTTCAGGGATCTCCCTCAGGTAGAAGGACTCTCCCCCAAATGTAGGCGCTCTCTCTCCTAGTCGCTTCAATTAGGTGCAGTATGGGGGGCCAGCCCCCCAAAAGAGATTTTGAGGGTCCCTGGAAGGTGGGGCAGCGTCGGCAAATATTCTGGAGAAATAAGGAGAAAGAAAGAGACTGGACTCTGTCTAGTGCTAGAAGCCGATTCTATAGTAGGGATAGATATCAAAAGAAAGAAAGATTGAGGGATAGATATAAAGAGAAAGAAAGAAAGTGGACAACTGTTCAGTGAAATGAGCAGAAGCCGTTTATTGGGACCAACCATGAGTCTTTTATCCCAAATTTTCACATGTTAAATCACAAGACTTTCACATGAACACAAGGCCAGGTGGATGAGGCGCATCCCCCCTCTACCCACCAGGTGTTTTCTTAAGCATGAGGAAGGACAATCCCAATAAAATCGCAAGACTATTACGTGAACACAAAGCCAGGTGGTTAAGGGGCGTCCCCCACCCACCAGGCGTTTTCCCAAGCATGAGGAAGGACAATCCCAAAATTATCTTACTGTTCCTCATGCTTGGTTTATATTCCTCAAAAGCAATATAACAATTCTAACATCATAAAATCCTAATAATCAATAACTTCTAAAACTTATACATACCCAACACCTAATGATTGACTAAAATCCTAATACCTTTCTGTTCTGTGTTAACTTTACCTGTACTATAAAAAACTCTTAATTATAGCTCAAACCAGTTCCTAAAGAATGTGGCCCAGTCCAAAGATCACGCTGGGCTGTTTCTAGGAACAGTTGATTACAATCTCTTAACAAAATGTCTATTCTAAAATCCTATGTATCTATCTTAATTTCTATAAAAGTTTCTAATTCCTAATCCTGATATATAAGGCTGATCATTAGCAACAAAGCTTCTAAAATCGACCCAAATACAAACTGTAATTATATTAAAGCCAAAATCACAATTAGTAGAAAGTGGGAACAATGACATTTCTAAGGTTAGTTTTATTCTATAGAACCTCAAAGTATCATGTTTTGATCATGCTTGAACTAACATAATTCCCTGACGTAGAGTAACCTATTCTATAATACTTTCTATGAATAAAATAAATTCAGCTTCTATAATAAGCAGAAAAAACTTACACTAATGGTAACTAAAGAACCGGTTTAAAAGAATGCAGTCCAGCCCAAAGTGGAAACTGAGCCCTTAGGAATGTGGCCCAGTCCGTGCTGGGCCATTTCTGGTAACTCTAGATAATCATCTATACCATCTAAAGCTGGAACAGCTCTCTAAATGTATATACTAATTCTACAAATATACTTTTAAATCTTATAAACAAGCTTGTATCATGTATAAGTCTCCCAAATGTGATCTGAGTTTGAACTGTGTTAAGTTTAAAGCCGAAACCGCAGTGTGTGAGAAACGGGAACAGTAGATCTCTAGAATCAGCCATACCTGTCATATTCTCAGAACTTCATGCTTAGATCATAAAAGTCCCTGCTAGTGGGTAATGCCAAACAACAAAGAAAGGAGGAGGGAATGGGCCTTCAGCTCCTGAACCAAATCTGGTGGTCTCAGGGTCCACAGCCCGCCTGGATCCCTAATGCTCAGGCAGGCCTCCAGGGCCGGCTCCCAACAGTGCAGGGTAGTCTTTCAGTTTTAGAACTCTTCATTGGGTTGAGGGCTCTTTCTAAGGCACAGAAATCTTACTTAGGTGCAGGGTTCTCCCTTAGGTACAGGGGCTCTCTCTCAAGTTTAGTGCTCTTCCTCAGGTGCAGGGGCTCTCTCTCAAGTTTAGTGCTCTTCCTCAGATGCAGGGCTCTTTCTCAGTGACAGAAGGTCTCTCTTAAGTACAGGGACTCTTCCTCAATTGCAGGAACTCTCGTTCTGATGCAAGCATGTTTCTTTAGTGAAAGGGCTCTCCGCCAGGTGCAGGGGCTCTCTCGCAGGTGCATGACTTTCCCTCAGATGCAGGACTCTCCTTGATGTTCAGAATTCATAAGGTGCCAGGTTTTTTCTCAGATGCAGGTAGTCTCCCTCATATGCAGGGGCATTTATTCAGGTCCCAGGGATCTACCCCATGTGAAGGGGCTCTTGCACTGCAGAGGCTCTTCATCAGGTATAGGCTCTTTCCTGTACCTGACTGTGTGCTGGACTGTTCTCAGGGGCAGGGGCTCTTCCTCAGTTGCAGGGCTCAGTCTCCGGTGTAGGGATCTTTCTCAGATGCCTGACTCTTTTTCAGGAGCAGGGCTCTCCCTCAGGTGCAGGGACTCTCCATGATGTGCCGGGCACTTCTTCAGGTGCAAGGCTCTCTCTTAAGTTGAGTGTCTCTTTCCCATGGTCAGGAGCATTTTCCCAAGGGCCAGGGCTCTCCCAGGTACAGGGGCTCTTGAAAAGGTGCAGAACACTTCTCCAGGTAAAGGGCTTTTCATCAGGTGCTTGGTTCTTTCTTAGATGCAGGAGCTCTCCCTCGGGTGAGGGGGATCTGACAGAGGTACAGGGTTCTCCCTCAGATTCAGCACTGTTACTCAGGTGCGGGAAATCTTCTTCATGTGCAGGGGATCTTCAATAATAGCTTGCCTTTTTGTGAAAGGCAGGGCTCTTCCTCAGGTTTTGGGCTCTTCCCAAGATACAGGGACTTGTCATCAGGAGCTAGCTCTTCCTCAGGTTCAGGTTCACTCCCTCAGGTGCAGGGGTTCTCCCACAGGCACAGGGACTAGGTGCTGGACTCTTCTCGGGTGCAAAGGCTTTCTCAGAGGCAGGCCTCTCCCAAATTGCAGTACTCTCCTTAGGGGCAGGGGCATTCCATAATGTGCTGGTGTCTCCCTAGGTATAAGAGCTCTTTTGCAGGAGGAGGGCTCTTACTCAGGTACAGAGCTCTTAGATGCAGGAATTTCTGCTCAGGACCTGGGTCTTTCCCTAAGTGCAGGGGCTCTTTGTCCGGTGCTAACCTCTCCCTCAGGGTAAGGCCTCTCTGTCAGGTGCAGAGATCTTCCTCTGGAAACAGGAAGTTCCAGGTGACTCTCTCAGGTGCAGGAGTCTCTTTTGGGTGCAGGGCTCTCCTTCAGGTGTGAGGCTCTTTATCAGGTGCAGGGCTTTCCGTCTGATGCATGCCTCTCCCTGAGGAGCAATTCTCTTCCTCCAATACATGAATTCTTCATAGGATGCAGTGTTCTCTCTTAGATGAAGGAGTGTTCCTTCAGGTGGAGGGATTCCCCCTCCTGAGCTGGAGTACTTCCCCAGGTACAGGGCCTTCTCTCAGGAGAATGGGCTCTCCCAATGCAGAGGCTCTTCATCAGAGGTAGGTGTTCTTCCTCAGATGCTGGATCCTTCTCAGGCAAGGGGGCTCTTTCTCAGATTCAGGGCCTTTTCTTCAGGTGCTGGATTCTCCCTCAGCAGCAGGGGCTCTCCAGGTGAAGTGCTCTCCCTTAGGTGCCGGGGCTCTTCATCACGTGTGTGGATTCTCCCTCAGGAGTAGAGTCTCTCATTTAGTTGCAGGGCATCTTCTACTAGGGGCTCTCCCTCAGTTGCAGGAGCTCTTTCTCTGGTGCAGGCAGTCTTCCTCAGGTGCAGGATGTTCCCTCAGGGACAAGGATGTGTCTTCAGTGCGGGGGTTATTCATCAGGTACAGGAACTCTCCCTCAGGTGCAGGAGCTCTCTCTCTCAGCTTCAGATGCTCTTCATCAGGCGCTGGGCTCTCCCTCAGGTGCAGGGGCTCTTCATAAGGTACAGGGTTCTCTCAGATTCAGGGGCAGTACCTCAAGTGGTGGGACTCTCCCTCATGTGCAGGAGCACTTTTTCAGATATAGGGTTCTGCCCCAAGTGCAGAGGCGCTTCTGGAGTCTTTCTCAGTTGCAAAGTCTGTCTCAGGTACAGGGATTTTGGATGCATGGTTCTTTCTCAGGTGCAGCGTTCTTCCTCAGGTGCAGGGGCTCTCCCTCTGTGCCAGGGCACTCTTTCAGGTGCAAGGTCGTCCCTTAGGTTGAAGGGCTCTTTCCCATGTTCAGGAGCACTTCCCCAGTGGCTAGGGCTCTCCCAGGTGCAGGGGCTCTTCAAACAGTTCAGGGCATTTCTCCAGGTGCAGGAGCTCTTCATCACGTGCTTTGCTCTTCCTTAAGTGCAGAGGCGCTCCCTAGGGAGAGGGGTATCTGCCTAAGTTGTGGTGGTTCACCCTCAGACTTAACACTGTTACTCAGGTGTAGGGGATCTTGCTTATGTGCTGGGGCACGTCATTAAGTGTTGGGTTCTTTGCCAGGTGTAGGGCTCTTTCTCAGGTTTGGGCTCTCCCTAATGTGCAGGAGCTCATCATCAGAGGCTGGGTTCTTCCTCAGGTCCATGGACTCTCCTAAGTACAGGGGTCTCCCTCAGGTTCACCGGCTTTCAAGCAGGTGCTGGACTCTTCTTTGGTGCAAGGGATCTCTAAGGTGCAGACCTCTCCCAAATTGCAGGGCTCTCCTCAGGGACAGGGACTCATCATGAGGTGCTATAGTCTCCCAAAGGTGTAGGAGCTCTTTCCCGGATCTAGGGCTCTTAGTCAGGTGCAAGAACTTCTCTTCAGGATCTGGATCTCTCCCTAAGTGCAGTGGCTTTCCCTCAGGCACAGAATGTTTCCCTCAGCTGCTGGGGTTCTCCATTGGGTGCTGGGGATTCCCTTAGGGGCAGGACCTCTCTCTCATGTGTGAAAATCTCCTTCAGATGCTTGGGCTCTTCTTCAAGCTCTAGGCTCCCTCAGGTGCAAGAGTCTCCTTCAAGAGCAGGGCTCTCCTTCAGGTGCCAGGCACTCCCTCAGGTGCCAGGTTGTCCCTCAGGTGCAGGGCTCTCACTCTGGTGCATGCCTCTCCCTCAGGAGCAAGTATATCCCTCCAATACATGACCTCTTCATAGGATGCAGAGTTCTCCCTTAGATTCAGGGGTGCTCAACAGGTAGAAGGACTCTCCCTCACGTGCAGGAGTCCTTCTTCAGGTACAAGGTCTTCTCTCAGGTGGTGGTTCTTTTACATTGCAGGGTCTCTGCCTCAGGTGCAAGGGCTCTTCTGGATTCTTTTTCAGTTGTAGGACTGTGTCTCAGGTACAGGGCTTTTTATCAGGCATTTGGTTCTTTGGTGCAAGGTTGTATCTCAGGTCTGGGGACTCTCTGTCAAGTTTAACACTCTTCCTCAGGTGAAGGCCACTCCCTCAATTGCAGGAGATCTCTCTTAAATTCGGGGACTCTTCACCAAGTGCATGAACTCTCCCTCTAGTGAAAACCTCTTTCTTTAGTGAGGGGCTCTGTTGGGAGCCGGCCACGGAGGCCCACTGAGCATTAGGGATCAGGGAGGGCCGTGGACCTCGAGACCGCTAGGATGTGTTCGGGAGCCATAGACCCCATTTTCCTCCCCCTCTTGCCATCCAGCACAAAAACAACCTAAAGGAACTCTGCTGGCCTAAGCTGAAGTCTTTGTGACTTGTGACAGGCATAGCTCACTCTAGAAACCCATTGTTCCTGTTTCCCATAAACTGTGGTTTTGGCTTAGGTATTAGATATAATTCAAATTCAGGCCCCATGTTGGGCGCCATTTTGCGGGGGACCAGCCCCTGCAAGTTTTGGGGAGTCCCTTGGAAGATGTGGTGGCGTCGGCGAATCTATAGGGATAGATATTAAAAGAAAGAAAGATGGAAGGATAGATATAAAGAGGAAGAAAAAGAGTTCAACACTACAAAATAAGAGCTTGCCTACAGTCTCCTTACGTGTTTTTGGCTTGGAACAACTATCAATCATTGACCATAAAACGTCAAAATGATGTTTATAAATTGTCTTGTAAATGATGTATATTAACTAATTGTTTAACTGATGCTTCTCTTAAGGGATTTGTTATTCTCAGACAGCCCCCTTACTTAGTGGTTCCAGTAAGATTGTCATCTCGCTGGTATGATGAATATGGTTTGCAAACATTGGATGAGGTTAATGCTCTATTAGCCAGACAGAAACGGTTTTTAGCCACCTTGATTTTAGGAATTACAGCTTTGATAGCTATTGCCACTTCAGTAACAGTTTCGGCAGTAGCTTTATCTAAGGAAGTCCACACAGCAACCTTTGCTGATCAGTTATCTAGGAATGTTTCTATTGCATTAGCTACTCAGGAAATTATAGATCAAAAGTTAGAAAGTAAAGTTAATGCCTTAGAGGAGGCAGTTTTAGCAGTAGGACAAGAGCTTGTAACTTTAAAGATAAAATTGGCTCTCCGGTGTCACTCTGAGTTTAAATGGATTTGCCTCACTCCTTTAGAGGTAAATAAATCTGTCCACACTTGGTACAAAATAAAAAATCATATCCTTGGAATTTGGAATCATTCGGACTTGAGTATAGACCTTACTAAATTACACCAAGAAATACAGGACATAAATATCGCTGAGAGACAATTCCGATCCTCAGAATTAGCCGCTTCTATATTTAATAATTTTTCATCATTCATCAACCAAAAGTCATTGATGTCTATACTCGTTAATGTGGGAATTTGCGGAGCAGTGATTCTTGTGTTGCTTTGCCTGTTTCCAGTTATTTTCAGGGTACTGAAGAATAACATCTCCCAGCTTAACACCGAGTTTCATGGTTTTGTGCTAAAAAATAAAAAAGGGGGAGATGTTGGGAGCCGGCCACGGAGGCCCACTGAGCGTTAGGGATCAGGGAGGGCCATGCACCTCGAGACCGCTAGGATGTGTTCGGGAGCCGTAGACCCCATTTTCCTCCCCCTTTTTGCCATCCAGCACAAAAACAACCTAAAGGAACTCTGCT
>NW_007256119.1:108766-113009 GCF_000164805.1 Carlito syrichta | reverse complement strand
AGAGCCCAGCACGTACTTTGGACTGGGCTGCATTCTTTTGGGCCGGCTTTAGCTACAGTTAGTGTAAGGTCTTTTTTCTACCTATTATAGAAATTGAATTTACTTTATTCATAGAAGGTATTGTAGAATAGGTTATGCTACGAATCATGTGAGTTCAAACATAATCCATCATAATATTTTTAGGTCTAATAAGAATATAGTTAACTTTAGAATTTTCATTATCTCCACTTTCTACTATCGAAGTTTTGGCCTTAGTACATTTACAGTTTACATTTAGGTTTTAGAAGCTTTGCTGCTGCTAATCAGCTTTATATATTAAAATTAAGAATTGGAAAACTTTCAAAGAAATTAGGATAGATATATAGGACTGTGGAATAGCCATTTTGTTAAGAGATTGTAGTCTATTGTTCCTAAAGGTGGCCCACCGTGGACCTTGGACTGGGCCACATCCTGTAGGGCCCAGTATGATCTTTGGACTGGGCCACATTCTTTAGGAAATTGGCTTAAGCTATAGTTAAGATCTTCCGTAGCATTGTGTAAGTAGTAAAGTTTAAGATAGTCATCATGGGTTTTGTGTGAGCTCTAGAAGTTATTGATTATCAGAGCATCATTAGGCTAGTAAGGATTGTTACACTGCTTTTGAAGAACATTAACTAGCAAAGGGAACAATGAGACAATCTTGGGGTTTGTCCCTCCTCACACCTAAGCATCTGGTGGGTGGGGGATGCCCCCCCCCGCACCTGGCTTTGTGTTCACGTGAAAGACTTGTGAGACTGCCTGTGTAAAATTTGGGGATAAATACCTGCTGTAACTTTCAATAAATGGCTTCTGCTCATTTCACTGAACAGTTGTCCACTTTCTTTCTCTTTCTTCCTCTTTATATCTATCCTTCCATCTTTCTTTCTTTTAATATCTATCCCTACAGATTCACCGATGCCACCACATCTTCCAAGGGACTCCCTAAAACTTGCAGGGGCTGGTCCCCCGCAGGGCTCTCCATCAGGTATTGGGGCTCTCTCCCAGGTACAAGACTTTCCTTTGGGTGTATGGCACTCCCTCAGGTGCAGAACTCTCCTTCAGGTTCAGAATTCTTCCTAAGGTGCCAGGTTCTTCCTCATATGCAGGGGGGCTGCCTCAGGTGGTGGGAGGCTCTTTTGTTTTCAAGGGCATTTCTTCGGGTGCAGGGCTCTGCTCCATGTGATGGGGCTCGTCCAATGCTGGAGCTCTTCATCAGGTACAGTGGTCTTTCCCAGGAGGAGAGGCTGTTCACCACGTGCTGGACTCTTTCTAAGGGGCAGGGGCTCTCCCTTGGGTGCAGGAACTCTTTTTCAGGTACAGGGCCCCTTCATAAGGTTCTGGGCTCTTCCTCAGTTGCAGGGCTTTGTCTCAGTTGCAGAGATCTCCCTCAGGTACAGGGGCTCCCCCTTGGGTGCCAGGGCTCTCCATCACATGCCAGGGCTCTCCATCACGTTCCAGGGCACTTTTTCTGATGCAGTGCTGTCCTTCAGGTTGAGGGGCTCTTTCCCATATTCAGGAGCACTTTCCCAGTGGCCAGGGCTCTCCTAGGTGCCAGGACTCTTCAAAAGGTGCCGGGAACTCCTCTAGCTGCAGGGGCTCTTCATCAGGTGCTTGGCTCTTCCTTAGGTACAGGGGTTTTATGTCAGGTGAGGAGGAGGATTTTCTAGAGGCTCAGTAGTTCTTTCTTAGAGTCATCACTATTACTCAGGTGCCGGAGATCTTCCTTATATGCAGGAACTCTTCATTAAGTGCTGGGTTTGTTGTCAGGAGCAGAGCTCTTCCTCAGGTTTTGGGCTTTCCCTCAGGTGCAGGGACTTGTCATCAGTGGCTGAGCTGTCCTCAGGTACAGGGTCTCTTAACTAGGTGCTGGACTCTCCTCCAGTATAAGTACTTTCTCGGGTGCAGGTGTCTTAAGTTGCAGGACTCTCCTTAGGGACAAGGGTTCTTTATAAGGTGCTGATGTTTTCCTTAGGCAAAGGATCTCTTTTTTAGGTGGAGGGCTCTTAGTCAGGTGCAGGGCTCTTAGTCAAGTGCAGGGCTCTAAGGAGCATGAATTTCTCAGGAGCTGGGTCTCTCCCTAAGTGCAGTGACTCTGTCAGGTGCAGGATGTTTCCCTCAGGAGTAAGGGTTCTTCATTTGGGTGCTGGGCTCTCCTTCAGGGGGAGGGCCTGTCCCTCAGGTGCAGAGATTTCCCTTGGGTTCTTGGGCTCTTCATCAAGTTCTAGGCTCTCCTTCTGGCACAGGAGAGTCTTTTGGGTGCAAGGCTCTCCTTCAGGGGTGAGGCTTCTGTTCTTTTTCAGATGCTGGGCCTGGGCTCTCCCCCAGATGCAGGGATGTATCTCAGGTGCAAGGCTCTCGCTCTGGTGGTGCCTCTCCCTCATGGGCAAGTATATACCTCTAATGCACAAACTCTTCACAGGATGCAGAGTTCTCTGTTGGATGCAAGGGTGCTCCCTCAGGTGGAGGGACTCTCCCTCATGTGCAGGAGGACTTCCTCAAATACAGGACACTCACAAGAAGGGTTCTCCTAGTGCAGAGGTTCTTCATCAGGTATAGGGGCTCTTCCTGAGGTGCTAGATTCTTTTTTTTTATTTTAAAGATCTGGAGTACAATTCAAGGTTAGGTATACAAACATTGATTATGCAGGTACCCTTGTTGATGAGGTGTGACCCTTCGTCCTCTAGCAGTTTGCCTCAACTGCCAATTCTACCCTCCCTTCCCTGGCTGTTTCACACCACTGCCAATCCCTTTCTTACAGTATTATAATTGTTAAAGGTCTGCTTCTGAGTGAGAACATATGATACTATGTACTTTGTTACTGTGATATATCACTGAGTATGATCGACTCTAAATCCATCCATGTTGCTGCAAAGTTCATATGTTTGTCCTTCTTTATGGCTGCATAATATTCCATTGTGTATATGTACCACATTTTTTTATCCAGTCCAGCTTCAATGGGCAGCATGGTTGGTTCCATGTTTTTGCTATTGTGAATAGAGCTGCAGCAAACATATGTGTGCAGTATCTTTTTTGTAGCATAATTTGAGTTCCTCCGGGTATATCCCCAATAGGGGAATTGTTGGGTCATATGGAAGATCAATTTCTTGTTCTTTCAGATATCGCCACACTTTCTTCCAAAGAGGTTGTACCAGTTTGCATTCCCGCCAGCAGTGTAGAATGGTTCCTTTTTCTCCACATCCTCACCAGCATCTGTTGTTGTTTGTTTTATTAATGATGGCCATTCTTACTGGGGTTAGGTGATATCTCAATGTGGTTTTGGTTTGCATTTCTCTGATGAAGGTGCAGGATTATCTCTCAGGTGCAGGGGCTCTTTCTCATGTTAAGGGCCTCTTTTTCCAGTACTGGACTTTCCCTTGGCAGCAGAGCATCTCCTTCAAGTGCAGGGCTCTCTCTTAGATGCAGGGCCTCTTCATCATGTGCAAGGGCTCTCCCTCAGTTGCAGGGCATCTTCCAGGTTCAAGGGCTTTTCCTCAGTTGCAGGGGCTCTCTCTCTCTCTCTCTCTCTCTCTCTCTCTCTCTCTCTCTCTCTCTCTCTCTCTCTCTCGTGTTCATATCTTATTTTTCCTTAAAGCAGTTCATCTTTCCTAAGAGTTATGATCAGCTGATTGCCTCCACTCTTTAATAAATTCAAGAAACATTGTGATTTTGTAGATCAACTTGTTTTTTTTTTGTGGTTAGCACAAAGCCATTCTCTTTCCAGCTTTCTACACCTTAGGGGGAAGCCAGAAGTCTCAGTGTGTTTTTAATAAACCTCTTTTCTGCTTCAGTAGCCGGAGTAAACTTTTAGGGAGATACGACTAAGAATCACGATAAATGGAATGTAAAAACTAACAAGATTATCGAAATAAGTCAGAGCTAAATTTTAAGTTCAGTTAAATCTAAAGTGATTGACACCAAAAACAATTCATAAACTATCACTACGCCTCACACTCTCCATGCTTAATGACTTTTCACAAGTGTTTAAAAATATCACACAATCCCTGACTTCTTGTATTGATTTGCTATTTAAATGGGCCAAAATAACCTTCAGGTAAAACAATCTGTAAGCAAGAACATCTTTATTTCTTTACACAGAAAAGAACAAACCACTTACGGGAATCAGTAATTATGGCAGAGAACACAGCGTAGACAAGTTTAAGCTTACTTAAACTCTCATTTTTCATCTGACTGCCCTGCTAGTGAAAGGTAATTGACTTAGTCATAA
>NW_007256119.1:77622-108746 GCF_000164805.1 Carlito syrichta | reverse complement strand
TCTCTCTCTCTCTCTATTGCAGGGGCTCTCTCTCTCTCTCTCTCTCTCTCTCTCTCTCTCTCTCTCTCATGCAGATAGTCTTAAGGTACAGGGACTTTCTCTCAGGGACAGGCTGTGTCTTCAGTGTAGGGGTTATTTATCAGGTGCAGGAGTTCTTCCTCAGGTGCATGGACTCTGCATGAAGTGCAGAATTCTCTGTCAGATCAGGGGCACTACCTCAGGTGGTGGGACTCTCCCTTATGTGCAGGAACACTTCTTCAGGGGCAGGGCTCTGCCCCAGGTTCATGTGCTCTTCTAAATTCTTTTCAGTTGCAGGGTTGTATCTCAGGTACAGGGTTCTTCCTTGGGTTCATGGTTCCTTTCCAAGTGCAGGGGTCTCCCTCAAGTTTAGGGCTCTTCCTCGGGCGCAGGGCTCTCTCTCAGTGGCAAGAGGTCTCTCTCTAGTGCAGGGATCCTTCTTCAAGTGTAGGAACTGTCCCTCAGGAGCGAGCCTCTTTCTTCAGTGCAGGGGGGGTTCTCCATCAGGTGCAGGGACTCTCCCCCAGGTTCAGCCTTCTTCCTCAGGGTCTCTTTCTCATGTGCTGGTCTCTTCCTCAGGTGCTGGGTCCACCTTCAGGTTTAGGGAATCTTTCTAAGGTGCAAGGCTCTCTCTCAGGTTTGGATCTCTTACTTGGGGGCAAGAATTTTTCAGGTGCAGAGTCTTTTCCTCTGGTTCAGTGGTTCTTCCTCAGATATGAGAACTTTTTATCAGGTACAGGAAATCTGCTTTGGGTGCAGGGGCTCTCTTAAACACACGGGCTCTTCACCAGATGCAGAAGCAAGAGGTCTCTCTCTTAGGTACAGGGACTCTTCCTCAACTGCAGAGACTCTCCCTAAAGTGCAAGGCTCATTCTTCAGTGCAGGGACTCCTCTTCTTCTTGTTGGGGAGCTCTCCCTCAGGAACAGGATCTCTCCCTCCAGTACAGGGGCTCTTCATCAGTTTCTGGGATCTTCTTCAGCTTCAGGGGCTCTCCCTCTGGTGGTGGGACTCTCCCTCATGTGCAGGAGCACTTTTTTAGATGCAGCAGTCTTCATCAGGTTCTGGATTCTTCCTCAGTTGCTGGGCTGTATCTCAGGTGTATGGCTCTTTCTTGGATGTGTGCTTTTTTCAGGTGCAGGGGCTCTCATCAGGTGTTGGACTTTCTCTGAGTTGCAGGGGCACTTCATTAAGGTCTAGGCTCTTCCTCAGATGCATGGGCTCTCCCTTAGGTAAAGGGGATCTCCTTGAGTGCAGTCTCTCCCTGAGACTATGCACTATTACTTAGGTGCAAGAGATCTCCATCATGTGAAATGGCTCTCCTCAGGTGCAGGACTCTCTTTCAGGTGTTGTGCTTTCTTTAGGGTGCAGGGGTTCTTCATCAGGGGCTGGTATCTTTCTTGGGTGCAGGTGCTCTCCCTGAGGTACAGGGCTCTCCCTCATGTTTGGGGCTGTTTTATAGGGGCAGGGTATCTTCATCAAGTGCTGGGCTCTCAGGTACAAGGTTCTCCCTAAGTTGGAGGGGATTTCCCTAAGCTACAGAGGATCTTCTTTGGGGGCTGTGTTCTCTCTCAGTTTTAGGGGCTCTTCCTCAGATGCCACGACCTCTCTCGGGTGCAGAGCCCTCCCTCAGGGGCAGGGCACTCACTCAGGAGCAGGGTTTTTTCCTCAGGAGCTGAGTCTGTGCAGGTGCTCTGCGTCAGGTGCAGGAATTTCTCAGGTGCACAGGTTCTCCCTTTGGTACATGGACTTCTCATCAGTTCTTGGCTTTCTCTCAGGTGCAGGTCTCATTTTTGGGTGCACAGCTCCCTTTCAGGTACAGGGCTCTTAATCACATGCTGAGCTCTTCCTCACATGCAGGGCTTTCCTTCAGAGTCTCTACTCTTTCTCATGAGCCAGGCTCTCCCTCAGGTTCATGGGCTCTTCATCAGGATATAGGCTCTTCCTCAGGTGCAAGACTCTTTTTCAGGTTAAGGGCTCTTCTTCAGTTTTTGGGGTCTCTCTCAGGTGCTAGTGTTATCTCTCAGGTATGAGGCTTTTCTTTAGGTGCAAAAACACTTTATATAGTACAGGGTTCTCCCTGTGATGCAGAGAAACTCCCACAGGTGGACAAATTCTTCCTCATGCACAGGGGCATTTCTTTAGGTACAAGGTATTTCACAGCTTAAGGGGCTCCCCCAGTGCAGGGGTTCTTCAGCAGGTGCTGGACTGTTTCTCAGGTTAGGAGCTCTTTTCCATGGTCTACACTCTCCCTCATGTGCAGAAGCTTTTTCTCATGTGCCAGAGTTCTTTTTCTTGTATACACTCTCCTTCAGGTGCAATGGCTCATCATTTCTCAGTTGAAGAGCTGTATCTCAGGTGCAGGGCTTTCTCGGGTGCATGGCTCATTCTCATGTGCAGGTTTCTCCCTCAGGTGAAAGAGGCTCTACCTCAGGTGAACAGGCTCTCTCTCGAGTGTCTGGGGAACTTTTTCAGATGCAGCGTTGTCCCATAGATTGACGGGCTTTCCCATATGTTCAGGGGCTCTTCCCCGTGGGCAGCAGCAGCTCTTGCAGGTATAGGGGCTCTTTAAATCATGCAGTACCCATCCGGTCGCAGTAGCTGAAGCCTATAATTCCAGCATTTTGGGAAGCCGAGGTGAGAGAACTGCCTGAGCCCATGGGTTCAAGAACAGCCTGGGCAACTTGGCGAGACCTCATCTCTTCAATAAAAATAAAAAAATTAGCCACACATGGTAGCTGCTACTTGGAAGGCTGAAGCAGAAGGATCACCTGAGTCTGGCAGTTTGACTCTGAGGTAGCCATAAGCATACCATAACACCCCAGCCTGGGTGACAGGGTAAGACTCCAACTCAGAAACAAAAACAAAAACATGCAGGACTCTTCTACACATGCGTCAGCTTTTTACTGGGATCTTCCTTAGAACATAGACCCTTACTGGGATCACCCTGGGTTCAAGAGTTCTCCTTCAGAGTCAGTACTCTTTTTCAGGTGCAGGAGATTGTTCTCATGTATTGAGGTTCTTCATCATATGTGGTCTTGCCAAGTTGCCTGGGCTGATCTCAATCCCGTGAGCTCAGGCGATCCACTTGTCTCAGCCTCCCAAAGTGCTGGGATTACAGGCTGAGCCACCCGGCCTGCAGGGACTCTTTAAACGGTGACTGACTGTTCTCCCTCAGATTCAGGGTGGCTCCGTCACATGGTGGGACTCTCCTTCATGTGCAGGGGCATTTCTTCAGGTGCAGGGCTCTTCCCCAGCTGCAGGGGCTCTTCATCAAGTGCTGGAGTCTCTCTCAGGTGGGGAACTGTCCTGGGGGTGCAGGGCTGTCCCTCAGGCTCAGCCCTTTTACACAGGTTCAGGACTTATTCTCAGGTGCAGGGGCTCTTCACTAGGTGCTGTGATTTTCCTCAGGGGCGTGGCTCTCCCTCCAGTTTAGGGCTCTCCCTCAGGTGCAGGAATTTGTCTTCAGGTATAGGGCACTTTTTCAGGTGCAGAGGCTCTTCCTCAGGTGTGGGAACTTCTCCTCAGGTACAGGAGATCTCCACCAGATACAGGGGCTCTATCTTAGACACAAGGACTCTTCACCAGATGCAGTTCTCCATCATGTGCAGAAGCTCTTCCTCAAGTGTAGGAGCTTTTCCTCAGATGCAGATGTTCTTTGTCAAGTGTAGAGCTCTACCTGAGATACAGGGGCTCATCGTCAAGTTGTGGGCTCTGTCTCATTTGCAGGGTTCTATCTCAGGTGCAGGGCTCTTTCTCAGGTTCATGGCTCTTCTTCATGTGCCAGGTTCTCCCTTGGGTGGATAGGCTTGTTCTCGTGTGTCTGGTGCACTTCCTCAGGTGCAGGGCTATGCATCAGGTTGTGGACTTCTTCCCCAAGTCAAGGGGCTATTCCCCAGGAGCAGGGGCTCTCCAGGTAGAAGTTGTGTTCGAAAGGTGCCATTCTCTCCTCTGAGTACAGGGCTTTTCGTCAGGCACTGGGCTGGTCTTTAGTTGCAGAGCCCCTCCCTCAGTTGAGGAGAAATCTCTGGGATTCAGTGCTGTTACTCAGGTTCAAGAGATCTTTTTCATGTGCAGGGGTTCTTTATCAGATGCTGGTGTTATGTGTTGTGCAGGGGTTCTTTCTAAGGTACAGGGCTCTCTACCAAATATTACACTCTCCCAAATTTGCAACAGTTTGTCATCAGGGACTTGACTGTCCCTTAGGGGTTGTCAATGCAGGGACTGTTTATGAAGTACGAGTACTCTCCATCTGGTGTAGGAGCTTTCCCTCAAGTGCTGGAACTTTTTACAAGGTGGGTGTTCTTCAGATTCAGTGGTGCTTCCTCAGATGGAAGGACTCTCCCTAATGTACAGGAGTGCTTCTTCAGGTGCAGGGCTCTTCCAAGGTGAAGGACCTCTTCATTAGCTTCTAGATTCTTTCTCAGTTGCAGGATTCTATCTCAAGTACCTGACCTTTCTCTGATGCATGGTTCTTTGTTAAGTGCAAGGTTCTCCTCCCGTTGAATGGACTATCCCCTATATTTAGGGGCTCTTCTCCAGGGGTAGGGGCTCTTCCAGAAGTGCAAGGTTCTCCTCCAGTTGCAGAAGCATATCATCAGTTGCTGAGATATCCCTTAGGTGGAATGGCTGAACCTTAGGTAATGGGGAAATCCCTGAGGTGCAGAAGCTCTCCCTCAGACTCAGTGCTATTACTCAGGTGCTGGAGATGTCCCTCATGTGCATGGGCTTTTCTTCACATGCAGGGCTTTCTATGCAAGTACAGGACATCTTCCAAATGAAGGACTTCACCATAAGGTGCAGGAGCCTTCTCTCAGGTGCAGGATGGACCCTTCCCCATATTTATGGGCAGGTGTTCTTTCTCAAGTTCAGCACTTTTACCACAGTGTCGGGCTCTTTCTCAAGTGCAGAGCTCTTCCTCAGGTACAGAAATTTCTCTTCAGGAGCTGCATCTCTCCCTCACAAGCAGTGGCTCTCCCTCAGGTACAAGGGCTCTTCATCAGATGCTGGGCTCTTTCTCAGGTTCAGGGACTCTCCATCTGATGTAAGGCTCTCCCTCAGGTCCAGGGACAGTTTGGATAATGTTATCCCTCAGATTAAGGGTGGCTCCCTCTTGTTGTGGAACTGTCCTGTATGTGCACAAGCACTTCTTCAGGTGTTGCTGCTTTTCCTCTGGTAGAGCAGCTCTTTTTTTTTTTTTTGCTGAGTTGGAGTCTCACTTCACCCAGGCTGGAGTGCAGTGGCACTCACAGCTACCACAGCCTTGATCTGCTGGGCTTAGGTGATCCTTCCACATCAGCCTTTCAAGTAGCTGGAGCTACAGATGCACACCACCACACCAGCTAATTTTTGTGATTTATTGTAGAGATGAGGTCTCATCAAGTTGCCCAGGCTGATCTCGAACCCCCAGGCTCAGGCAATCCTCTTTCCTTGTCCTCCCAAAATGCTGGGATTACTGACTGAGCCTCCGTGCCCAGCCAGTGGCTCATTTATAGGTGTGGGAACTTCTCCTCAGGTGCAGAAAGACTCCTTCAGATGGATGGACTCTCCTTTAAGTGCAGGGGTTCTTCACCTTTTGGAGAAGCTCTCTGTCAAGTGTAAGAGCTATTCCTTAGTTGCAGGAGCTTTTTCTCAAGTGTAGGAGTTCTTTGTCAAGGGTAGGGCTCTCCCTCAGATGTAGGGGTTTGTCGTCAGGTTCTGGACTCTTTCTCAGTTGCAGGGCTCTATCTCAGGTGCAGTGCTCTTTCTCAGTTCCATGACTCTTTGTGCCATGTGTCTGGCGCACTTCCTCGGGAGCAGAGCTGCCTCTTAAGTTGAGGATATCTTCCCCAAGTTCAGGGGTTGTTCTCCAGGGGCAGGGCCTCTACAGATGCAAAGGCTGTTCAAAAGGTGCAGGGCTTTCCCCTGAGTGCAGAGGCTTTCCATCAGGTGCTGGGCTCATCCTGAAGTGCAGAGACCCTCTCACAGGTGAGGAGGAATTAATTGAATTCAGTGCTGTTATTCAAATACAGGAGGTCTTTTTCATGTGCAGGGGCTCTTTATCAGATGCTGGACTTTTTGTCTGGTTCAGGGGTTCTTTCTTAGGGGCAGCGATCTCCCTAACATACAGCAGTTTGCCTTCAGGGATTGGACTGTCCCCCATGTGCAGGTACTGTTCATCAAGTGCAAGGACTCTTCATCCAGTGCAGGAGTACTCTTTTATGAGCTTGAACTTGAGTCTTTTCATCAACACAAAATGAAAATTAGTTAATGAAGGTGATAGTGACATTTCCAACAAACTTCCAGTTGGCTTCCTGTCTGTGTGAAGAGGCCGACATCACTAGGCCCGGTGACTGCCTTGTTCCCAAGCTGTCTTTTCCTTCATTGAGGTGGGTTCTCTCTGAAAGAATGGTGTAGACTCTGGATCAGAATGCGTGAGTCGGATACTGTTAGTCACTTTAAGCAAGTAACTTATGTTCCCTGTGCCTCTATCCCTCATCTCTAAATGGAGCTCATTTTAGAACTTATCAGACTGGGTTCATGAGAGGATCAAATAAGACATTGCATGAAGAGTGCATAATATAGTGCCTGACACATCAGAATCCCCCCAAAATAAAAAAGCTAGCGTTAGCATTAGCATCATTATTACAAACTGATTGGTGAAGTAATAAAACAGACTTTGATGGGAAATTTGGTGGTATCCAATCTTGTTTCTAGAAATATGACATATTACAAAACTTTCTGCATAAGAGTGCTCATATAGTATTGTTTTTAATGGAAAAAATGTGGTAATGAATTAAATATCCACTGGACCAGAGACTTTATCTCAAGCTCTCCCTCAGGTGTAGTGATCTCCCTCAGGTGCAAGGCTCTTCTCATGGGCAGGAGCTCTTCATAAGGTCCCAGATTTTTTCTCAGGTACAGTGACTCTTTCTCAGGTGTAGGAGCTCTCCCTCAGGAGCAGGGCTGTTTCTTAGGTGTAGGTCTCTCTTTCAGGATTAGCATTCTTACTCAGGTGCAGTATCTCTTGTGCAGGAGCTCTTCATCAGGTGTAGGACTGTCCCTCAGGACCAGGGGGTCTCCCTTAGGTGCAGGGCATTTTCCAGGTTCAGGGGCTGTCCCTAAGGTGCAGGAGCTCTTTCTCAAGTGTAGGAGCTTTTCATCTGGTACAAGGCTCTCCCTTAAATGCAGGGGTTCTTTGTCCCTCAGGTATAGGAGCTTTCACTTAGTTTCAGAGACTCTTCCTCAGGGATTCAGAGTCTCTCTCAGATGCAGGTGCTTTCACTCAGTTTAAGCATTCTTACTTAGGTGCAGGAATTCTGCCTCATGTGAAAGAGCTTTCATCCAGTGCAGGGCCCTCCTGCATGTGCAGAAGCTCTTTATCATGTGCTGGACTCTTTCTTGTGTTCAGGGCTCTTTCTCCAGTGCAGGGATCATCCTCATATGGAGAGACTCATCCTCAGGTGTAGGAGCTGTCCCTCAGTTATCAGTGCTCTTACTCAAGTACAGGACTGTCTTTCAGGTGCAGGTGTCTTCCTCGGGTTCAGGGCTCTTTCTCAGGTGCAGGGCTCTCCCTCGGGTGCAAGGGTTTTCCCTGCACTGGAGAGCTTTCCCTCAGATGCCAGAGCTCATCGTAAGATGCATGAACTTCTTTCAAGTGGAGAAACTCTCTCTTATGTGCAGGGGCACTTTTTTAGATGCAGTGTTCTCCCCCAGGTTCAGGGACTCTCCTAAGGGGCAGGGGCTTTCTCAGGTTCAGGAATTCTTCATCAGGCACAAAACTCTTCCCCGGGTTCCGACACTGTTCATCAGGTGCAAGGCTCTCATCCAGATGCTGAACTTTTCCTCAGGTACAGTGTTCCCCTTCGTGTTCAGGTCTCCTCCTCAGGTGCAAGGGCCTACCTTAGATAGAGGCCCTCTCTCTCAGGTATAGGAGCTCCCTGTCACATTCAATACTCATAGCCAAGTGCAGGGGTCTCCTCAGCTTAGAATTTTCTATGAGGTTTAAAGCTTTCCCTCAGGTGAAGGTCCTGGCCAGGTTCGATGGCTCAACCTGTAATCCTAGCACTTTGAGAGGCTGAGGCAAGTGGATTGCCTGAGCCCATGATTCAAGACCTGTCCAGACACCTTGGGGAGACCTTGTCTCTACAAAAAATGAAAAAAAAAATATCCATACATGGTAGCACATGCCTGTAGTTCCAGCTACTTGGAAGGCTGAGGTAGAAGGATCACCGAAGCCCAGCAGATCGATGCTGGGGTGGCTGTGAGCCTACATGACACTGCACTCCAGTCTGGGTGACAGAGTGAGACTCCAACCCTCCCCCAAAAAAAAGGTTCAGGGTCCTTCCTTAGCTAACAAAGCTCTCCCACAGATGTAAGAGCTCGCTCTCCTGGTTACCTCAATTGCATGCGGGTTCTCTTTTGGTTTTAGGGCTCTTCATGGGCGGAGTGCTCTTTCACAGGCACAGGGATCCCCCTCAGGTGTAGGGTTCTTCCTCAGGTACAGGGGATATTCCTGAAGCTTAGCACTCTTCCTCAGGTGCAGGTCTCACTTTCATTTACAAAGCATCTTTCTTAAGTACAGGGACACTTTCTCAAATGCACAGACTCTCCTTCTAGTGCAAACCTCTTTTTTTAGTACATGGGTTCACCACCAGGTGTGAGGGTTCTTCCCTAGGTGCAGAATCTCCCCTGAGGGTATGGCTCTCCATCAGTTGCAAGACTCTCCCTCATCTTCAGAATTCTTCTTAAGGTGCTAGGTTCTTCCTCAGATGCAGGGGGACTCCCTCAGGTGGTTGGAGGCTCCTATACAGGGGCATTTTTTTTTTGAGTCAGAGACTCACTCTATCACCCAGGCTGGAATGCAGTGGCATGCTCATAGCCACCCCAGTGTTGACCCGCTAGGTTCAGGTGATTCTTCCACCTCAGCCTTTCAAATAGCAGCAACTATAGGCATGCGCTGCCATGCCCAGCTAATTTTCTATTTTTTGTAGAGATGAGGTCTTGCCTAGTTACCCAAGCTGGTATCAAATGCATGGGCTTAGGCAGTCCCCTCACCTTGGCCTTCCAGTGTGCTGGGATTACAGACTTGAGCCACCACTCCCAACTACAGATGCATTTCTTTCTTTCCTTTTTTTTTGAGTTGGAATCTCACTCCATCGCCCAGGCTGGTGTGCGGCAGCTCACTCACAGTCACTCCAGCATCGACTTGCTAGGCTCCTGTGATCCTCCTGCCTCCTGCCTCAGCTTTCCAAGTAGCTGGAACTACAGGCATACGCTACCATACCCAGCTAATTTTTTATTTATTGTAGAAACAAGGTCTTGCCAATTTGCCCAGACTGATCTTGAACCCACAGACTCAGGCAACCCACTCGCCTCAGCCTCCCTAAGTGCTGGGATTACAGACTGAGCCACCAAGCCCGGACCAGGGGTATTTCTTAAGGTACAGGGTTCTACCCCATGTGAAGGGAATCTGTCAGTATAGTGGCTTTTCATCAAGTACAGGGCTCTTTTTCAGGTGTAGGGGCTGTTCATCATGTTCTTGACTCTTTCTCAGGGGCAGGGACTCTCTCTCAGGTGCAGGAGCTCTTCTTCAGGTGCAGGACTCTTCCCCAGGTGCAGGGGCCCTTCATCAGATTCTGGGCTCTTCCTCAGTTGCAAGCCTGTATCTCAGGTGCAGAGATCTTTCTCAGTTGCAGGAGCTCACCCTCAGATGCAGGGATTTCTTCATTAGCTATTGGTCTCTTCCTCAAGTTCAGGGGTACTTCCTCAGGTGCCCAGCACTCCATCAGATGCAGTGGCTTTTTCTCATGTGCTGGGTACTTCTCAGGTGTGGGCCCACCCTCGGTTATAGGGGATCTTTCTGAGGTGCAAGGCTCTCCCTCAAGTCCAGATCTCTTACTTTGGTGCAGAAATTTTTTACGTGCAGAGGCTTTTCCTCTGATTCAGTGGTGTTTCCTCAGATGTGGGAACTTCCTCTCAGGTGCAGGAAATCTCCTTCAGGTACAGGGGCTCTCGCTTAGACACAGGGGCTCTTCACCAGGTGCAGAACCAAGAGGTCTGTCTTAGGTGCAGGGTCTCATCCTCACCTGCAGGGAACTTCCTAACAAGCAAGACTCGGTCTTCAGTGCAGGGACTCTTCATCAGGAGTGTGGGGCTCTCAGGTACAGGGGCTCTTCATTTGCTGGGCTCTTCTCCACATTCAGGAGCTCTCCCTCAGGTAGTAGGACTCTCCCATATGTGCAGGAGCACTTTTTAGGTTCAGCACTCTTCACCAGGTTCTGGATTCTTTCTCAGTTGCAAAGCAGTATCTCAGGTGCTTGGCTGTTTATTGGATGCATGGTTCTTTTCAGGTGCAAGGGCTCTCTTTAGGTGTTAGGCTTTCTGTAAGGTGCAGAGGCACTTCATTGGAGTCTAGGCTTTCCTCGGGTGCATGGGATCTTCCTCAGGTAAAGGGAATCTTTCTGAGATGCAGGAACTCTTCCTCAGACTCAGCGCTATTAGGTGCAAGAGATCTCCCTTATGTGAAGTGGCTCTCGCTCAGGTACAAGGCTCTCCTTAAGCTGTCGTGCTTTCTTTAGTGTGCAGAGGCTCTTCATCAGCAACTGGCATCTCTCTCAGGTGCAGGTGCTCTCTGTGAGGTGCAGGGCTCTCCCTCACGTTCAGGAATGTTTTATAGGGGCAGGGGATCTTCATCAATCGCTGGGCTCTCAGGTACAGGGTTCTAAGTTGCAGCAGCTTTCCCTAAGCTATAGGGGCTCTTCCTCAGGGGCTGAACTGTATCCCAGATTTAGCGCCTCTCTCTCAGATGCCGTGACCTCCTTCAGGTGCAGAGCTCTCCCTCAGGTATAGTGCACTCACTTAGGTGCAGAATCTTCACCTCAGGAGCTGGTCCTCATGTGTAGCTGCTCTCCCTCAGGTGCAGGAATTTCTCAGTTGCACAGACTCTCCCTCTGGTGCATGGGCTCCTCATCAGTTCTTGGCACTCCCTCAGGTGCAGGGCTCATTTTTGGGTGTACAGCTCTCCTTTCAGTGCAGGGTTCTTCATCACATGCTGAGCTCTTCCTCACATGCAGGGCTCTCCCTCAGATTCTCAGCTCTTTCTCATGCACAGAGCTCTCCCTCAGGTTCATGGGCTCTTCCTCAGGATCTAGACTCTTTCTCAGGTGTAGGACTCTTCTTCAGTTGTGGGGTTCTTCATCAGTTGTGGGACTCTTCATCAGGTGAAGGGCTCTCCCTCAGGTGCAGGTGTTCTCTCTCAGGTATTGGGCTCACTATCAGGTACATGAACAATTTATGTAGTACAGCGTTCTCCATGTGATGCAGGGAGATGCCCTCAGGTGGATGGATTCTCCCTCATGTGCAGGGACATTTCTTCAGGTACAAGGTACTTTCAGTTTGACTCTTCCAGTGCAGGTATTCTTCATCAGGTGCTGGACTGTCTCAGGTGCAGGAGCTTTTTCTCATGGTCATCGCTTTTCCTCATGTGCAGGAGCATTTTGTCTTGTGCCAGAGCACTTTTTCAGGTGTAGGGCTTTTCACCGGGTACAAGGCTCTTCATTAGGTTTGAGGTTATTTCTCAGTTGCAGGGCTGTTTCTCATCTGTATGGCTCATTCTCATTCCCTGGGGGGGAAGGGGTCTTCCAGGTGCAGGGGCTCTTTAAAATATGCAAGGCTCTTCTACAGGTGCAGGGGCTTTGGGTTTGGTGCGAGGCTTTTCCTTAGGTTATAGTGCCTTTCTCTGGTGAGGGGGATTTCCCTGAGGTTCAGGAGCTCCCCCTCAGATTAGCATTCTTACACTCCTGTGAGGAAGATTGTTCTCATGTATAGAGGTTCTTCATCAGATTCAGAGTTTTTTGTCTGGTACAGGTGTTCTTTCTTCTGCAGGGCTCTTCCTTAGATATTAGGCTCTCCCTAACATACAGCAGCTGTTCATCAGGGACTGGACTCTCGGGTGTATGGGCTCTCTCAGGGGTAGGGATCTCTCTCATTTGTAGGCACTTTATAACATGCAGGTGCTCTTCATCATGGCTGGCCTTTCTCTCAGCTTCAGGGGCTCACCATCAGCTACATGGACTCTTCCTCAGATTCAGGAGCTCTTTTTTTCTGTTTGAAATTAGTTTTAATTTTCTTTTTTTTTTTTTTTTCCTTTTTTTAAATTTTAAAGATGTGGGGTACAATTCAGGGTTAGGTATACAAATGTTCATTATGCAGGTACCCTTGTTGATGAGGTGTGCCCCTCCCTCCCCTGGCAGTTTCCCTCAACTGCCAATCCCACCCCCCATCCCCTGACAGTTTCCCACTACTGCCAATCCCTTTCTATAATATTATGATAATTGTTCAAGGTCCGCTTATGAGTGAGAATATATGGTACTCTGTTCTTTGTTTCTGTATTATAATACTCTGTTCACTGAGTATTATAGGCTCTAAATCTGTCCTAGTTGCTGGGAAGTCCATATGTTTGTCCTTCTTTATGGCTGCATAGCATCCATTGTATATATGTACCTCTTTTTTTATTATTATTATTAATCCAGTCCAGCTTCAATGGGTAGCATGGTAGCATAGAGGTGAATAGAGCTGCAGCAAACAAGCATGTGCAGGCATCTTTTTTGTAGACTGATTTGAGTTCTTCCAGGTATATTCCCAATAGGGAGATTGCTGGATCATATGGAAGGTCAGTTTCTCGTTCTTTCAGAAATCCCCACACTGTCTTCCAAAGAGTTTGCACTAGTTTGCAAGATTCAGGAGCTCTTTATCAGGATCTGGACTCTTCCTTGGGTGCAGGGATTCTCTCAGCTGCAGGGCTTTCATTTGCAGGGTTCACCATTAGGAATAGGAACTCTTCATCAGGTGCTGGGCTCACCCTCAGTTGCAGGTGCTCTCCCTCAGGTGCAAGGCTCTTCCTCAGGTCTTGGATGCTTACTCAGATGCATGAATTTTTCAGGTGCCGAGGCTCTTCCTCTGGTGCAGTTGCTCTTCTTCTGGTGAAGGAACTTCTCCTTGGGTGCAGGAAATTTCCTTCAGGTTCAGGGTCTCTCCCTTAGGCACATGGGCTCTTTACCAAATGCAGAAGTTGTCATGTGCGGAAGCTCTTCCTAGGGTGCAGGGATCTCCCTCAGTGTCAAGGTTGTTTCCTAACTGCAAAGGCTCTTCATAAGGTGTAGGGGCTCTCTTTCAGGCATAGGGGCTCTCCCTTAGTTGCAGGGAATCTCCCTCAGGTGCAAGGACTTTCCCTCAGGAGCAGAGCTCTTTCTTCAGTGTAGATGCTCTTTATAGAGAGTGTGGGAGTTTTCTCTCAGGTGCAGGTTTCTTCATCTGCTGGGCTCTTCCTAAGGTCAGGGGCTCTTCCTCATGTGCAGGGGCTCTTCACTAAGTGCTATGATCACCCACAGGGGCATGGGCTCTCCCTTTGGTTTAGGGTTTCCTTCAGATGCAGGTGTTCATCTTCAGACATGGGGCTCTTCTTCCAGTACAGAGGCCCTTCATTAGGTGCAGAGGCTCTTCCTCTGTTTCAGTGGCTCTTCCTCAGGTGTGGGAACTTTTCCTCATGTGCAGGAAGTCTTAGATTCTGGGGCTCTCCCTTAGGTACAGGAGCCCTTCCATAGATTCAGAAGCTCTCTTTCATATTCGGCAGCTTTTTCTCAGCTTTGGAAGTTCTTTGTCAAGTATAGGACTCTCCCTCAGATACAAGAGCTTGTCATCAGGTACTGGGTTCTGTGTCAGTGACAGAGCTGTCTCTCAAATGCAGGGCTCTTTCTCATGTCCTGGGTTCTTTCTTGGGTGGACAGGTTCTCCATCGTGTATCTGGTGCACTTCCTTACAGGGCTGTGCCTCAGGTTGAGGTCTTCTTCCCCAAGTTCAGGGGCTCCTTCCCAGGGGCAGGCCCTCTCTAGGTAAAAAGGCTTTTTGAAAGGTGCATGGCTCTCCCCCAAGTGCAGGGTCTCTTCATCATGTGCTGAACTCTCACTTATACAGAGTTCCTCCCTCGGGTGAGGAGGAATCCCTCCTGGATTCAGTGCTCTTACTCGAGTGCAGGAAATATTTTTCTTGTGGAGGGTCTCTTTTTCAGATGCTGGGCTTTTTGTCTGGTGCAGGGGATCTTTCTTAGTTGCGGGGCTGTCCCCCAGATATTAGGCTCTCTGTAACGTGCAACACTTGTCCCTCAGGGACTGGACTGTCCCTCAGGGACTGGACTGTCCTTCAAGGCTCTTTGTTCATTGCAGGGACTCTTCATCAAGTGTGAAGACTTTCCAGTGCAAGAACTCTGCTTCAGGAGCTGAATCTTTATCAGGTGGGTGTTCTTCTTCAGAATCAAGGACACTTCCGAAGGTGTAAGGACTCTCCCCATGTGAAGGAGCACATCTTCAGGTGCAGAGCCCTTCCCCTGCTGCAGGGTCTCTTCAACATGCGCTGGAGTCTCTCTCTGGTGCAGAGAATCTCTTTCAGGTGCAGGAGCTCTTTCTCAAATTTAGCACTCTTACTCCAGTGCAGGAGTTCTTCCACTTGTGCAGAAACTCTTTATCAGGTGCAAGAGTTTTTTCTCAGGTGCAGGGTTCTTCCTCGGGTACAGGAACTTCTCCTCAGGAGCTGGATCTCTCCCTCCTGAACGTTGGCTCTCCCTCAGGTGCAGGAACTGTCCATCAGATGCAGAGGCTCTTCGGGTGCTGGACTCTTCCTAAGGTAAGGTTGGCTTCCTCACATGGTGAGACTCTCCTTCATTTGCAGGGTTACTTTTTCAGATACAGGGCCATTCCCTAGCTACAAGGGCTCTTCATCAGATGCTGGAGTCTCTCTCAGGTGTGGAGGCTGTCGTGCAGGTATAGGGCTCTCCCACAGGTTCAGCCCATTTACTCAGGTGGCGGACTCTTCCTTAGATGCCGGGGCTGTGATCTCTCAGGGGCAGGGCCTCTCACTTGGTTTAGTGCTCTCCCTCAGGTGCAGGAGTTCATTTTCAGGTATAGAGCTCTTCCTCGGGTGCAGGGACCCATCAATTGATTCTGAGGCGCCTTCTCTGGTGCAGTGGCTCTTCTTCAGGTGTGAGAAATCTGCTCAGGTGCAGGAATTCTCCTTCAGATGTAGCGTCTCTCCCTTAGGTGCAGGGGTCTTTCACCAGATGTGGAAGCTCTCCATCATGTGCAGCAGCTTTTTATCAGGCATTGAAGTTCTTTGTCAAATGTAGGGCTCTCCCTCAGATGCAGTGGCTCAATGTCAGGATCTGGACTCTGTCTCGGTTGCAGGGCTCTATCTCAAGTGTAGGGCTTGTTCTCAGGCGTAAGGCTCTATCTTGGGTACATGGTTGTTTCTTATGTGCTGGGTTCTCCCTCAGATGGATAGGCTCTCCATCATGTGCCTGGCACACTTCCTAACCTCAAGACTGTCCCTTATTTTGAGTACCTCTTTCCCAAGTCCAGGGGCTCTTCCTCATAGCCAAGGGATCTCTGGGTGCAAAGGCTGTTTGAAAGGTGCATTGCTCTCCCCTATGTGCAGGGGCTCTTCATCAGGTGCTAGGCTGCTCCTTAGGTGCTCTTCCTCAGGTAAGGAGGAATCCCTCAGATTCAGTGCTCTTATTATGAGCAAGAGATCTTTTTCGTGTACAGGGGCTCTTTATCAGATGCTGGGCTTTTTGTCTGGTGCAGGGATTCTATCTTAGGTGCTGTAGGGCTCTCCCCTGGTTATTAGGCTCTCTGTAATGTGCATCAGTTCTCTGCCAGACTGGATTGTTTCCTCAGATGCAAGGCTCTTTTTTCATTGCAGGGACCTTTCATGAAATTTGAGGACGCTGTCCAGTATAAACTCTCCCTCAGGTGCTGGGGATCTTTACAAGGTGGGTGTTCTCCTTTAGATTCAGGGGCATAGACTAACTTGGGCAACTTGGTGAGACCTCATCTCTACAATAAATCAAAAAATTAGCCAGGCATGGTAGCATGCACCTGTAGATCCAGCTACTTGGAAGGCTGATGTGGAAGGACCACCTGAGCCCAGCAGGTTGATGCTGGGGTGGCAGTGAGCATGCCACTGCACTCCAGCCTGAGCTACAGAGTAAGACTCAACTCAGAAAAAATAAAGACTTAGGGCACTTCCTCAGGTTGAAGAACTGTTCCTTATGTACTGGAGTGCTTCTTCAGGTGCAGGGGTCTCCCCCAGGTGCAGGGCTCTTCATTAGGTTGTGGATTCTTTATCAATTGCAGGGCTCCATCTCAGGTACGGGGTTCTTTCTCGGGTGCATATTTCTTTGTCAGTTGCATAGTTCTCAAGTGCAGGTAGACTCCCCAAGGTGGATGGGCTCTCCCCCATGTTTAGGGGCTCTTCTCCGGGGACAGGGGCTCTTCCAAAAGTGCATATTTCTTCTCCGGTTGCAGGAGCTTATCATCAGTTACTGAGATATCACTTGGTACAAGGCTGTATCTTGGGAAAGAGGATCTCCCTGAGGTGCAGGAGCTCTCTCAGACTCAACGCTATTACTCAATAGCCAGACATGTTCCTCATGTGCAGGGATTCTTCTCCATGTCCTGGGCTTTATACCTAGATTCAGAACATCTTTCACATGATGGGCCTTTCTAAGGTGCATTGGCTCTCTTTCAAGTACAGAAGCTCTTTCTCAAGTTTAGCACTCTTGCCCTGTTGCAGCAGCACTTTCTCATGTGCAGGAGCTCTTCTTCAGGTGCAGGAACCTTTGTTCAGGTGCAGGGCTCATCCTCAGGTATAGGAACTTCTCCTCAGGAGCTGGGTCTTTCCTTCATGGGCACTGATTTCCCTCAGGTACAGGAACTGACTGTCATGTGCAGGGTCTCTTCATCAGGTACTGGACTTCTTCACCAGGCACAGTGCTGTTCCTGAGGTTCAGGCACTGTCCCTTAGGTACAGGGACTCTTGAAAGGTGAGTGTTCTCCATCAGTTGCAGGGTTATTCCCTCACGTGGTGGGACTCTTCTTCTTGTGCAGGGGCACTTCTTTAGGTGCAAGGCTATTCTCCAGGTGTAGGATCTCTTCATCAGGTGCTCGAGTTACTGTCAGGTGTAGGGACTGTCTTGCAGTTGCAGGGCTCTCCCTCAGGTTCAACCCTTTTACTTGGGTGCAGGACTCTTCCTCAGGTGCAGGATCTTTCCACTAGGTGCTGTGATCTCCCTCAGAGGCAGGGGCACTCTCTCCATTTTTGGGTTCTCTCTCAGGTGCAGGAGTTCATCTTCAGGTATAGGGCTCTTCCTTAGGTGCAGGGGCCCTTCATTAGGTGCAGAGACTCTTCCTCTGGTGCAGTGGTTCTTCATCAGGTGCAATGGTTCTTCCTCAGGTGTTAGAACTTCACCTCAGGCTCGGGAATTCTCCTTCAGATGCAAGGGCTCTCCTTTAGGCACAGAGGATCTTCACCAGATGCAGAAGCTCCTCGTCATGTGCAGGAGCTCTTCCTCACTAGCAGGAATTTTTCTTGGGTTCAGAATGTCATTTTGAAGTATAGGACTCTCCCTCAGATGCAGGAGTCATGGTCAGGTTCCGGGCTCTGTCTTGGTTACAGGGCTCTTTTTCAGGTACCAGGATTTCCCTTAGGACAATAGGCTCTCCATCGTGGCTGTGGTGCACTTCCTCAGGTGCAGGGCTGTTCCTTAGGTTGAGTGCCTTTTCCCCAAGTTCAGGGGCTCTTTCCCAGGCGCAGGGGCTCTCTAGGTGCAAAGGCTGTTAGAGAGGTGCATGGCTGTCACCAGAATGCAGGGTTTTCATCAGGCACTGGGCATCTCCTTAGGTGCTGAAACTCTCCCTCAGGTGAGGAGGACTCCCGTGGATTCATTGTTCTTACTCATGTGCAGGAAATCTTTTTTCAAGTCCAGGGCCTCTTTTACAGAAGTTGGGCTTTTTGTCTATTGCAGAGGCTTTTTCCAGATGCAGGGCTCTCCCCCCAGATATTAGGCGCTTTCTAACGTGTAACAGCTCTCCATCAGGATTGGACTGTTCCTGAGGTGCAAGACTCTGCATTGCAGGGATTCTTCATCAAGTGCAAGGACTCTTTGTTTGGTGCAGGAGCTCTCCCTGAGGTGCTGGGAATCTTGATACAGTTGGTGTTCTCCTTAAGATTCAGGGGTGCTTCTTCAGGTTGAAAGACTGTCCTGCATGTGCGGGAGCACTTCCTCAAGTGCAGGGCTCTCCTCCAGATGCAGGGGCTCTTCATTAGGTTCTGGTTTTTATTTGGCAGCTGGAGTGCTTTATCTTATGTATAGGGCTTTCTTGGGTACATGGTTCTTTATCAGATGCATAGTTCTCAAGTGCAGGTACACTCTCCAAGATGGATGGGCTCTCCTCCATGTTTAGGGGCTATTCTCCGGGGTCAGGGGCTCTTCCAAAAGTGCAGGTTTCTCCTCCAGTTGTAGGAGCTTATCACCAGTTACTGAGATATCACTTGCTGCAAGGGCTGTATCTTAGGTAAAGGGGATCTCCCTGAGGTGCAGGAGGTTTCCTTGAGACTCAGCACTATTACTCAGGTGCCAGATATGTCCCCTATGTGCAGGGGCTCTTCTTTATGTCATGGGCCTTACACCTAGGTTCAGGACATCTTCCAGATGAGGGGTACTCCCTAAGGTGCAGGAGCCCTTTTTAAGCTGCAAGGGCTCTCTTTCTGGTAAAGGGCTCTTTCTCAAGTTTAGCACTCTTGACTCTGGTGCAGGTGCACTTCCTTATGTGCAGGAGCTCTTCATCAGGTGCAAGAGCCTTTGCTCGGGGTAGGACTCCTCAGTTGCAGGGCTCTTCCTCAGTTACAGGAACTTCTGCTTAGGAGCTGTTCTCCCCCTCATGGGAAGTGACTCTCCCTCAGATACAGGTACTGTCCCTGAGGTGCAGGGGCTCTTCATCAGGTGCTGCATTCTTTCTCAGGTTCAGGGGTTCTCCCTCAGGTGCAAGGTTTTCCCTCAGGATTGGGTCCTCTTTATAAGATGAGTGTTCTTCCTCAGATTCAGGGTGGCTCCCTTATGTGGGTGGGACTCTTATTGATGTGCAGGGCTCTTCTCCAGCTGCAGGGTCTCTTCATCAGGTATTGGAGTCTCTCTCATGTATAGGGGTGTTCCTCAGGTGCAGGGCTTTCCCTCAGGTTCAGCACTTATACTCAGGTGCAGGACTCTTCCTCAGGTGCAGGGGCTCTTTAGTAGGTGCTGTGGTATCCCTCAGGGACAGAGACTCTACCTCAGGTTCAGAGTTTGTCTTTAGGTATAGGGCTCTACCTCGGGTGCAGGGTCTCTTCATTGGTTGCAGAGGCTCTTCCTCTGCTGCAGTGGCTCTTCGTCAGGTGCTGTGGTTCTTTTTCAGGTGTGGGTACTTCTCAGGTTCAAGAACTCTCCTTCAGATTTAGGGGCCCTCCCTTGGGTGCAGGGGCTCTTCTTCAGATGCAGAAGCTTTCCGTCATGTGCTGCAGCTCTTTCTCAGATGCATCAACTTTTTCTCAGGTGCAGAATTTCTTTGTCAAGTATAGGGTGCTCCCTGAGATGCAGGGGCTCAACATCAGATTCTGGACTCTGGTTTAGTTGCAGGGCCTATTTTAGGTGCAAGGCTTTTTCTTGGGTACATAGCTATTTCTCGTGTGCTGGGTTCTCAAGTGGATAGGCTCTCCATCTTGTGTCCCCATACTTCCTTATGCGCAGGGCTGTTCCTTACTTAGGTTGAGGATCTCTTCTCCAAGTCCAAGTGTTCTTCCCCATGGGCAGAGCTTCTCCAAGTACAAAGGCTGTTCGAAAGGTGCAGGACTGTCCACCAAGTGCAACTTCATCAGGTGCCGGGCTTGTCCTTTGGTGCAGAAATTCAGCCTCAGGTGAGGAGGAATCCCTCGGATTCAGTCCTCTTACTCAGGTGCAGGAGATCTTTTTCATGTGCAGGAGCTTTTTATCAGATGCTGGACTTTTTCTCTGATGCAGGAATTCTTTCTCTTTCTTTTTTTTTTAAGCAGGATTTATTAAGAGGACAGAAAAGCTCCCACAATGGGAGGGGACCCGAGGGTGTTGCCCAGGGGTTCTTAGGTGCAGGGCTTACCCCTAGATATTAGGCAACAATACCTAACGTGCAACCACTCTATATCAGGGACTGGACTGAGGTGCAGAATTTCTTAATTGCAGGGACTCTTCATCAAGTGCGAGGACTCTCCATCCATTGCTGGAGCTCTCCCTCAGGTGTTGGGACTCTTTATAAGATGGGTATTTTTGAGATTCAGAAGTGCTTTCCCAGATGGAGCTCTCTCCCTCATGTGCAGGAGTGCTTGTTCAGGTGCAAGACTCTTCCCCCCAGGTGCAGGGGCTCTTCATTAGGTACTGGATTCTTTGTCAGTTGCAGGGCTCTATCTCAGGTATAGGGCTCTTTCTTGGGTGCGTGGTTCTTTGCCAGAAGCAGTATTCTTTCTCAGGTGCAGGTTCTCTCCCTCAGGTGGATGGGCTCTCCTCCATGTTCAGGGGTGGCTCATCCAAAAGTGCAGGGTTCTCCTCCAGTTGCAGGAGCTTATCATCAATTGCTGAGATATCCCTTAGGTGCAAGTGCTGTATCTTGAGGTAAATGGAATCTCCTGAGATGCAAGAACTTCTCTCAGACCCAGCGCTATTACTTAGGTGCCAAAGATGTCCCTCAGTTGCAGAGGCTCTTTTTCATGTGCTGGGCTTTCTACCCATATCCAGAGCATATTCAGATGAAGGTCCTTTCACTATGGTGTAGGAGACCTCTCTCAGGTGCAGCTGCTCTCCTTCAGGTGCAAGAGGTCATTCTCATGTTTAGCACTCTTGCTCTGGTGCAGGAGTTCTTCCTCAGTGTGCAGGAGATTTTTCTCATATCCAGTCTTCTTAGTCAGGTAAAGGAACTTCTCCTTGGGAACTGGGTCTCCCTTGTGGGCAGTGGATCTCCCTGAGGTGCAGGAACTGTCCCTTAGGGGCAGGTGCTCTTCATCAGGTGCCGGGATATTCTTCAACTTTAGTGGCTTTCCCTCAGTTTTAAGGCTCTCCCTCAAGGTGTAGGGACTCTTTATAAGGTGAGTGCGCTCCCTCAGATTCAGAGTGGCTCCCTCAAGTGGTTGGTCTCTCCTTCATGTGTGGGGCACTTCTTCAGGTCAGGGCTCTTCTCTGGCTGCAGGGGCTCTTCATTAAGTGCTGGAGTCTCTCAGATGTGGTTGCTGTCCTGTAGGTGCAGGACTTTCCCTCAGGTTCAGTCCTTTGACTTAGGTTCAGGACTCTTCCTCAGGTGCAGGGGCTCTTCACTAGTTGCTGGGATCTCACTGAGGAGCAGGGACTCTCTCTCCAGTTTAGGACTTTTCCTCAAGTACAGGTGCCCTTCATTAGGTGCAGAGACTCTTCCTCTGGTGCAGTGGCTCTTTCTCAGGTGTGGCATGTTCTCCTCAGGTGTTCTCCTCAGGTGCAGGAAGTCTCAGGTGCAGGGGCTCTTAAACAGAGGCAGAAGCTCTCTCTCTCTTGTTCATGAACTTTTCCTCAGGTGCAGGAGCATTTTCTCATATACAGGATTTCCTTGTCAAGTGCAGGGCTATTCCTCAGATGCCTGAACTCGTCATCAGGTTCTGGGCTGTGTCTCAGTTGCAGGGCTCTATCGCATGTGCAGGGCTCTTTCTCAGGTGAATGACGTTTTCTCATCTGCCTTGTGCTCCCTCGGGTGGACTGGCTATTCATGTGTCTGGCACACTTCCTCAGGTGCAGGGTTGTCTCTTAGGTTGAGGGCCTCATTCCCAAGTCCAGGGGCTGTTCCCCAGGGGTGGGGGCTCTCCAGGTACAAAAGCTATTCAAAAGGTACAGTGCTCTCCCTAAGTGCAGGACTCTTTATCAGGTGTTAGGCTTCTCCTTAGGTGCAGATACCCTCCCTCAGGTGAGAAGGAACAGTGCTCTTACTCAGGTGCAGGAGATCTTTTTCATGCATAGGGGCTTTTTATCACATACTGGGCTTTTTGTCTGGTGCGGGGGTTCTTTCTTAGGTGCAGGACTCTCCCTCAGATATTAGGCTCTCCCTAACATGCAACAGATCTCCATCAGGGACTCGACTGCTGCTCAGATGCAGGGCTCTTTCTTCATTGCATGGACTCTTCATGAAGTGTGAGGACACTTCCTCCAGTTCAGAAACTCTTCTTTATGAGGTTGAACTTTAGTCTTTACATCAACATGAAGTGAAGATACCTAATGAAGGTGCAAGTCAGTAACTATTCCAACAATAAACTTCCAGCTGCCTTTCTATCTGGGCGAAGCAGCTAACATCACTAGGCCCAGTGGCTGCCTTATTTCCAAGCTCTCTCTTCTTGAATAGAGGTGTGTTCTCTCTCAAAAAATGGGAAAGACTCTAGATTACAATGCTTGGGTATGATATATTGACTTACAATAGAAAAAAACATGGAACCAACCATGCTGCCCATTGAAAGAGGACTGAAGCAAGTAACTTGTGTGCCTTGTGCCTTCAACCCTCATCTCTAAAATTGAGATCATTTTAGAACTTACGACACTGTTGATGAAAGGATCAAACAAGACACTGCATGAAAAGTGCATAATACAGTGCCTGGCACATAGGAAGCTCTCAAGAAATAAAACAGCTATCACCAGCATTAGCATCATTATTACAAACTGATTGGTGAAGTAATAAGACAGATTTTGAAGGGAAATTTGGTAGTATACAATCTTATTCCTAGAAGTATCTCTAAAAGAAATATGACATACGTACAAAACTTTTTTATGAGAGTGCTCATATAGCCTTGTTTTTAGTGGCAAAAATGTGGTAATGACATAGATATCCACAGACAGGTGACTGGTGCTGTGGGACAGGCAGATCCAAGCCCAACTGCCCAGAGTGAGATTGCAGCCCCCAGTTCCTCTCAAGTCCTGTTGTCATGGAGTCAAGTCGCCTTTCGTGCCTCTGCTGCAGCATACCTTTTGATGGATTTTGGCACCTAGATCTGAAGGGAGGGAAGCTCAAATCCTTGGTGCTTCTACTCTTGAGCCCACAGGTGCGGGAGCTCTCCATCAGGTGTAGGAGCTCTTTATTACAGGGAAGAGCTCTACATTAGGCATAGTAGCTCTACTTTAGGCACAAGAGTCTTACTTCAGAAGTGAGAGTTCTTCAACAAGCGCCGAGGCCTCTCATCAGGTGGAATAGCTCTTCATGAGGTGTAGAAGCTCATCAACAGAGCAGGATCTCTTATCTGGTGAGGGATCTCTTCATCAGATGCAGAAACTTTTCCTCATTTGCAGAAGCTCCTCTCAAGCTCCAGGATTCTACCTAAGGTGAGGCAGCTCCCTCTCAGGTGCAAGGGCTCTCCCTCAGGTTCAGTGCTCTTACTTAGGTACATGGGTTCTCCCTCAGATGTAGGAGGTCTTTGTCAGGTGCTGGAATCTTTCTCAGGTGCAGGGGCTTTCTCTCAGGTGCTAGGCTATCCCCCAGGTGCACAGCTCTTCCTCGGGATTAGCTATCTCCTCAGGTGCAAGGCTCTTCTCTAAGAGCAGGAGCTCTTCATAAGGTGCAGGATTTTCTCTCAGGTGCAGGGATTTTTCTCAGGTGCAGAGTTATTCCTTACCTCTGGGGGCTTTTCATCAGGTGTAATGAGTCTCCCTCAGGGGTAGGGGCTTTCCCCAAGAGCTGGGCATTTTGCAGATGCAGGACCTCTGATTAAGGTGCTGGAGCCCTTAATCAGGTGCAGTGACTGTCTTTCAGGTGAGGAGCTCTTCTTCAAGTTTAGCACTCTTACCCTGGTGCAGGAGCTCTTCTGTATGTGCAGGAGATCTTCATCAGGTACAGGGCTCTACCTCAGGTGTAGAAACTCTTTCTCAAGTGCAGGGACTCTCCCTTAGGTGCAAAGCACTTTGTCCAGTGCAGGGACTCTTCTTCAGATGTGGAGTTCTTCTCAGGTCAGGTATTCTCCCTCACGTGCAGCAACTCTTTCTAAGGTGGGTGTTCTCCCTCAGATTCAGGGGCACTTCCTCAGGTGGAAGGACTCTCCCTCATGCACAGGAGCACTTTATCAGGTGCACAGTTCTCCCCCAGTTGCAGGGGCTCTTCCTTAGGTTCTGGATTCTTCCTCAGTTGCAGAGCTCTATCTTAGGTGAAGGCTCTTCCTCGGGAGCACGGTTTCTTTTCAGGTGCAGGGGCTATCCCTCCTTTAGATGGGCTGTTCCCCATGTTTAAAGGCTTTTCTCCAGGAGCAAGAGCTCTTCCACATTCAAGGGCTCTTCAAAAGGTAGAGGGCTGTCCCTCCAGGTGCAAGAGCTTATCATCAGTTGTTGAACTTTGCTTCAGGTGCAGGGTCTCTCCTTTAGGTAAAGGGGATATCACATCTTGAAGTACAGGAGCTCTCCCTCAGACTCAGTGCTATTCCTTGGAAGAGATCTCCATCATGTGTGGGGACTCTTCCTCAGGTGGTGGGTTTTTGCCAGGTATAGGGGCTCTTCCTCAGATATAGGCACTTTCTCGGGTGTTGGGCTTTCTCTAAGGTACAAGAACTCTTCATCAAGTTCTAGGGTCCCCCTTGGGTGCAGGTTCTCTCCCTGAGATGCAGAGCACTTTCTCAGGTTCATCATTTTCTTAGGTGCAGCAAGGTTCTTCCTCAGGTGCAGGGGTTCTCCCTCAGGTATAGGGGCTTTCCCTCATCTGCAGAACAATACTTCAGGTGCAAGGCTTTTTTGTAGGTTGAAGGGCTTTCCTCAATATTCAGGAGCAGGCACTCTCCCAGGTGCAGGGGCTCTTCAAAAGGTGCAGGGCTGTCCTTCAAGCACAGGGATTCTCCATCAGGTTCTAGATTCTTCCTTGGGTGCAGGTGCCCTTTCTAGGTGATGAGGATCGCCCACAGGTGCAGGCTCTCCCTTGGGTATTGAGCTCCCCATAATGTGCAGGGCCTCTTCTTCAGGGTCTGGACTCTTCATTGGGGCCTGGGTTCTCCCTCAGGTACAGGAATTCTCCCCAAGTTACAGGGCCTTTTCATCAGATGCTGGACTCCTTGTCAGGTACAGGGACTCTCTCAGGTGCAGGGCTCTCCCTCATTTGCAGGGCTGTTTATTAGGACCAGGGACTCCTCATCAGGTGATGGGCTTTCCCTCAGGTGCAAGTCTCTCACTCAGGTGCAAGACTCTCCCTCAAGTCCAGGCCTCTTATTCAAGTGCACAAACTTTTCAGATGCAGAGACTCTTCCTCTGGTACAGTATCTCCTCCTCAGGTGTGGGAACTTCTCCTCAGGTGCAGAAAGTTTTCTTCAGGTGAAGCAGTTCTTTCTGAGGCACGGGATTGTCACCAGATTCAGAAGCTCTTTCTCAGTTGTAGGAGCTATCCTTCAGGTACAGGCAGTCTCTCTCAGGTGGAAGGACTCTCCCTCAGATGCAGGTTTCTACCTTAAGTACAGGCATTCTTCATCAGGTGTGGAAACTCTCCCTTGGTGGCAGGAGCTGTCCCTCAGCTGCAAGACATCTTCAAGATGCAGGGGCTCTCCCTAAGGTGCAGGAGTCCTTTCTCGGATGCAGGAGTTCTCTTTCAGGTGCAGGAGCTCTCCCTCAACTTTAGCACTCTTACTCAGGTGCAGTAGCTCTTTCTCATGTGCAAGAGCTCTTCATCAGGTCCAAGGCTCTCCCTCAATTGTGGAGGTCTCTATCAAATGCAAGGACTCTTCCTTAAGTTCCGGGACTCTCCCTCATGTGCACAGTTCTTTCTTCAGGGGACTCTTAATAAGGTTGGTGTTATCCTTCAGATTCAGGGGCACTCCCTCAGGTGGTAGTACTCTCCCTCATGTGCAGGAACACTTCTTCAGGTGCAGAACTTTTCCCTAGGTGCAGGGGCTTTTATCAGGTTCTGGTCTAGATTCTTCCTCAGAAGCAGGGCTCTGTCTCAGTGCAGGGCTCTTTCCCAGATGCATATTGTTTTTCAGATGCAGTGTTCTTCCTCAGATGCAGGGGCTCTCCCTCAGGTAAAGGGAATCTCCCCAAGGTGCAGAAGCTGTCTCTCAGACTCAGCACTATTATTACTCAGGTGCAAGAGATTTCCCTCATGTGCAGGGCCTCTTCATCAGGTGCTGAGCTTTTTGTCGGGTATAGGGGCTCTCCCTCAGATGCAGGGCTCTCCCTCTGGTGTTGGGCTTTCTCTAAGGTATAAGGGCTCTTCAGGGGCTGGGCTCTTGGGTGTATGTGATCTCTCTGAGGTGTAGGGCTCTTCCTCATTAGTAAGGCTCTCCCTTAGGGGCAGGAGATCTTCATCAGGTGCTGGGCTCTCAGGTTCAGAGCTCTCCCTCAGGTGTTGGACTTTCCCTATGCTGCAGGGGCTTTTTATCAGAGGCTGAGCTCTCAATCAGGTGCAGAGTACTTACTGAGGTGCAAGAGCTGGGTCTCTCCTTCATGTGCAGGGCTTCTGCCTCAGGTACAGGAATTTCTCAGGTGCATATGCTCTCCCTCTGGTGCATCGGTTCTTCATCAGGTTCTCGACTCACTTTCAGTTACAGGAGTTTCCTTCAGGTGCAGGGCTTTTCATCAGGTTCTGGGATCTCCCTCTGATATAGGATCTTTTTAGGTGCAGGGCTCTTTCTTACTAGCAGGGCTCTTTGTTAGATGCAAGGACTCGTTATCAGGCACTGGGTTCTTCATTAGGTGTAGAACTCTCTTGGGTGTTGGGCTCTAAGGTATAAAGGTTTTTTATCAGGACTGGGTTTTCTGTCAGGTGCAGGAGCTCTTCATCAGATGCATGGCTCTCCCCTACATGCAGGGCTCTTCCTCAGATGCTGGGTTCTTCCTCAAGTGTAGGGGCTCTCCCTCAGGTGCATGAGTTTTCTCAGGTGCAGGGGCTCTGTCTCAAGTGCAGGGTTCTCCCTTAACTGCAGAGGCTCTTCATAAGGTGTGGGGTCTCTGCCTCAGAGGAAAGAGGTCTCCCCAGGTGTAGGATATCTTCCAGTTGCAGGGTATCTCCCTAAGGTGCAGGTGCACTTTCTCAGGGCCAGAGGCTCTTTCAGGTGCAGAGGCTCTCCCTTAGATTCAGGGGCTCTTCAGAAGGTGCAGGGCTCTCCCTCAGTTGCAGTTGCTCCCCCTCAGGTAACGGGGATCTCCTTGAGGTGCAGGATCTCTTCCTCAGATTTTGCACTATTACTGAGGTGCAAGAGATCTCCCTCACGTGCAGGGGCTTTTCATCAGGTACTGGGCCTTTAGTCAGGTGCAGGGAATCTTTCTCAGTTGTTGGGTTCTCCCTAACATGCAGGGGCTCTTCATCAGGGGCCAGCTTTCTCTAGAGTACAGTGTCTTTAGGGGCTGGGCTCTCCCACATTTGCAGGGCTGTCTGTTAGAGCAGGGGATCTTCATAAGGTGTTGGACTCGTGGGTGCAGGGCTCTGCATAAGCTGCAGGGAGTCTTCCTTAGGGACTGGACTCTTCCTCTGGTTTAGGGGCTTGCTCTCAGGTGTAGTACTCTCCCTCAGGTGTAGAGTACTCACTCAATTACAGGTTCTTCTCAAGAGCTGCGTCTCTTCCTCAGGTGCAGGGGCTCTCCCTCAGGTGCAGGGGCTTTTCCTCAGATGCAGGAATTTCTCAGGTGCACAGGCTTTCCCTCTTGTGCATGGGCTGTTTATCAGGTTCTTGACTCTCCCTCAGATGCAGGGCTCTTTTTCAGGTGCATGGCTATCCTTCAGGTGTGGCACTATAAATCAGGTGCTGGAATCTCAGTTTCAGGGACTCTCCTTCTGGTGCATGGGCTCTTCATCAGGTTCTAGGTTCTCTCTCAGCTGTGGGAGGTCTTCTTTGTTTGAAGGACTCTCCTTCAGGTGTGGGACTCTTAGGTGCTGGGCTCTCCCTAAGGCGCTGGGCTCTTTCTCAGGTACAGGACTCAAATGTAGGGCTCTAATTCATGTACAGGACCACTTCATATAGTCCCTCAGGTGGAGGGACTCTCCTTCATTTGCAGGGGTACTTCTTCAGGTGCAGGGTTCTTCCCCAAGGTAAGGGACTCTCCCAGTTTCAGGAGCTCTTCATCAGTAGCTGGACTGTTTCTTAGATGCAGGGCTCTCTCTCAAGGGCAGGGCCTCTTCATCAGCTGATGGGCTCTCCCTCAGGTGCAGAGAATGTTTCACAGGTGACGGAGCTCTCATGTCCAGTGTTCTTCCTCAGGTGCGGGAGCCTTTTCTCATGTGCAGGGTCTTGTTTTCAGGTATAGGGTTCTTCCTCAGGTGCAGGGGCTCATCATCAGGTTCTGGGCTCTTTCTCAGTTTAGGACTCTGTCTGAGGTGCAGGGCTTTTTGTTGGGTGCATGCGTCATTCTCAGATTCAGGGTTCTCCCTCAAGTGCAGGGCTTCTCTCTCAGGTGGGTGGGCTGTCTCTCATGTGTCTAGGCACTTCAGGTGCTGGACTGTCTTTTAGATGGAGGGACCCTCCCCCATGTTCAGGGGCTCTTCCCCAGGGGCAGTGCCTCTCCCAGGTGCATGAACTCTTCAAAAAGTGCATTGGTCTCCCTGAGGAGCAGGGGCTCTTCATCAGATGCTGGGCTTTTTGTATGGTGCAGGGTCTCTCCCTTAGGTGCAGGGCTCTCCCTCAGGTATCAACTGCTCCCTAATGTACAGGAGCAATATCATCAGGGGCTGGGCTCTACCTCGGGTGCAGGGCCTCTCCTTCAGGTGGGTGAGCTCTCTGTCATGTGTCTGGGACACTTCTTCAGATGTAGAACTGTCCCTTGGTTGGAGGGGCTCTCCCCCGTGTTCAGGGGCCCTTTCCCTGGGGAAGGGGCTCTTCAAAAGTTGCAGGTCTCTCCCCCAGGTACACGGGCTCTTCATCAAATGCTAGGCTCTTCCTTAGGTTCGGAGATCTTCCCTCAGGTGACAGGTATTTTCCTGAGGCGTGGGAGCTCCCCCTCAGATTTAGCACTATTACTCAGGTTCAGGAGATCTTTCTTGTGTGTAGGGGCTCTTCATCAGATGCTGGGTTTTTTTCTGGTGCAGGGGCTCTCTCTTAAGGGCTCCCTCTCAGGTATTAGGCACTCCCTAGTGTACAGAAGCTCTTCATCAGGAGCTGGGCTCACCTTCAGTTGCGGGGGCTCTCCCTTAGTTGCAAGGCTCTCCCTCATGTGCGGTACTCTTATTCAGTTGCATGAGTGTTTCAGGTAGAGGCTCTTCCTCTAGTGCAGTGACTCATCCATAGATGTGGAAAGTCTCATCAAGGGCAGGAAATCTCCTTCGGGTTCAGGGACTCTCCTTAGGTGCAAGGGCTCTTCACCAGATGTGGAGGCTCTTCCTTGAGTGTCGGGTGCTCCCTCAGGTGAAGGAACTCTCCCTAAGGTGCAGGGCTTTCTCCATTAGCTGCATGAGCTCTTCACTGGTGTGGGGGCTTTACTTTAGGTGCAGAGCTCTCCCTAAGTTGCAGTAGGTCTCTCTTAGATGCTGGGAATCTTTCTCAAGTGCAGGGACTGGGGACTGTCCCTTAGGTACATGACTCACTCTCTCTCTCTCTCTCTCTCTCTCTCTCTCTCTCTCTCTCTCTCTCTCTCTCTCTCTCTCTCTCTTTTAATGTGGGGTACAATTCAGGGTTGGATATACAAATGATCATTATGCAGGTACCCTTGTTGATGAGGTGTGCCCCTCCCTAACAGTTCCCCACTACTGCCAAACCCTCCCCACTCCCCTGGCAGTTTCCCACAACTGCCAATCTCTTCCTTATAGTATTACCATAGTTGTTCAGGGTCCATTTATGAGTGAGAACATGTGATACTTGGTTCTTTGTTTCTGTAATAGACCACTCAGTATTATAGACTCTAAGTCCATCCGAATTGCTGCGAAGTTCATAATTCTGTCCTTCTTTATGACTTCGTAATATTCCATCATGTTTATGTACCACTTTTTTTTTATCCAGTCCACTTTCAGAGGCAACACGGTTGGTTCCATGTTTTTGCTATTGTGAATAATGCTGTAATAAACATGCATATGCAGGTATCTTTTTCATAGAGTGATTTGAGTTCCTCAGGGTATATTCCCAGTAGGGGGATTGTGCAGTCGAATGGAAGGTCAGTTTTTAGATCTTTTAGGAATTGCCACACTGTTTTCCACAGAGGCTGTACTAGTTTATACTCCCACCAATGGTGTAGAAGTATTCCCTTTTGCCACATCCTCTCCAGCATCTGTTGTTTTTGAGTTATTGATGATGGCCATCCTGACTGGAGTTAGGTGGTATCTCAGTGTGGTTTTAATTTGCATTTCTTTGATGACTAGTGAGGCTGAACATTTTTTCATGTATCTGTTGGATGCTCATATGTCTTCTTTTGAGAAATGTCTATTCATATCTTTTGCCCACTTTGTAACGGGGTGGTTTTTTTTTTTTTCTTTTCTGCACGATTGAGTTCCCTGTAGATCCTAGATGTTAGGCCTTTGTGAGATGTACAGTTGGCAAATATTTTTTCCCAATGTGTGGACTACCTCCCCGATCTCTCAATGGTTTCTTGGCTTTGCAAAAGCTTTTCAGTTTGATGAGGTCCCACTTGTGTATCTTATGTCTTAAGGTATGGGCTTTTAGGAATTGGTTGCCAGTTCCAATTTCCATAAGGATTCTATACTTTGAGTTTTATGTTTAAGTCTTTGATCCATTTAGAGTTGATTTTTGTGTATGGTGATAGGTAGGGGTTTTGTATTAATCTTCTGCATGTGGTCAGCCAGCTTTTCCAGCACCATTTACTGAATAGATTCTCCTCTCCCCAGTGATTGATGGTGGATGCTCTGTGGAAGATGAGTTGGTTGAGAAATTGAGGTTTGCTTCCAGAATCTCTATCCTGTTCCATTGGTCTATATGCCTGTTCTTGTACCAATACCAGGCTGTTTTGATTATTGTAGCTTTCTAATAAAACTTAAAGGGTGGGAGTGTGATGTCTGCTCCCCCGCCCCCTTTTTTTTAGTGAGGATTGTTTTGGCTATTCATGGTCATTTGTGTTTCCATATGAATTTCTGTATTGTCATTTCCAGGTCTGAAAAGAACACTGCTGATAATTTAATGGGTATTGCATTAAATCTTGGGTGGGATGGACATCTTAACAATGTTGATTCTGCCAGTCCATAAACATGGAATATTTTTTCATTTGTTTGTGTCATCTTTGATTTCTTTGAGCACTGTTTTGTAGTTTTCCTTGTAAAGGCCTTTGACTTTTCTTGTTAGGAAGTTGCCAAGGTATTTCTTTTCTTTTCTTTTTTTTTTTTTTTTTTTT
>NW_007256119.1:56950-77391 GCF_000164805.1 Carlito syrichta | reverse complement strand
AGGAATGTGACTGACTTTTGCACATTTATTTTATATCCTGAGACTTTGCCAAAGTCCTTTATCAGTGCAAGGAGGTTTTTGACAGATTCTCTTGGGTTTTCGCAGTTTAGATTAATATTGTCTGCAAAGAGGGATAACTTGACTTCCCCTTTTCCTATTTGAATACCCCTGATTTCCTTCTCTTATCTGATTGCTCTAACTGGGACTTCCAATCCTATGTTGATCAGGAGGGGTGAGAGTGGGTATCCTTGTCTTGTTCTGGTTTTCAGGGGAAATGCTTCCAGTTTCTGCCTGTTGAACTGTATGTAGGCTGTGGGTTTCTTGTAGATGGTGCTCATTTTTTTGAGGTATGTTCCATCTATGCCTAGATGTTCAAGAGCTTTTATCAAGAAGCGGTGCTGGATTTTATCAAAAGGTTTTTCTGTGTCTAATGATATAATCATGATTTTTGTCTTTACATCTTTTGATATGTTTAATTACGTCATGGTCTTGTGGATGGTGAACCAGTCCCGCATCCCAGGGATGAAGCCTGTTTGGTCATGGTGGACGATTTTTCAAATGTGTTTTGGATCTGGTTTGCTAGAATCTTGTTGAGAATTTTAGCATCTATGTTCATCAAAAATACTGGACTGTAGTTCTCTTTCTTTTGATCTTTACCTGGTTTGGGTATCAATGTGATGTTAGCTTCATAAAATGATTTTGGGAGAGTTCCATCCTTCTCAGTTTCCTGGAATACTTTCCTTTTTTTTTGTTTTGTTTTTTGTTTTTGAGTTGCAGTCTCACTCTGTTGCCCAGGCTGGAGTGCAGTGACATGCTCACAGCCACCCCAGCGTCGACCTGCTGGACTCCAGTGACCCTTCTGCCTCAGTCTTCCAAGTAGCTGGAACTATAGTTGCATGCTACCTCACCTGGCTAATCTTTTTGATTTATTATAGAAATGAGGTCTCACCAAGTTGCCTGGGCTGGTCTCAAACCCACGGGCTCAGGCAATCCTCATGCCTTGGCCTCCCAAAATTCTAGGATTACAGTCTGAGTCACCAAGGCTGACCTCCTGGAATACTTTCAGTAGGATTGGTATCAGCTCCTTCTTTATATTTTGTAGAATTCTGCTGGAAAGCCATCTGGTCTAGGGCTGTTTGTTTTTTTGTTTTTTGGTTTTTTTTTTTTGGTAGGTAGTTTTCTTATGACAGTTGTTTTTCTGGGTTGTTATTGGTCTATTTAGGATCTCGATTTCTTCTTGTTTCAACCTGGGAAGGTTGTGTGATGTCAGAAAGTCCTCCATTTCATTTAGGTGTTTGAGTTTGTTTCCATACAGATGAACATAGTAGTCTCTGATAACCTTTTGTTTTTCTTCGGAGTCAGTTGTGACTTCATCTTTTGCATTTCTGATTGTGTTTATTTAGATTTTTTCTCTCTTTTTCTTGGTCAATCTAACTAGATGTCCATCAATCTTGTTTATCCTTTCAAAAACTAGTTTTGGTTTTATTAGTTTTTTGTAATATATTTTTGTCTTCTGTGTCCCGAATTTGGGCTTTTATTTTGGTGATCTGGATTCTTCTGCTGAAGTTAGGGTTTGGGGGTCTTGTTTTTCCAACTTCCTCAAGTGATTTGTTAGGCTGTTAATGTGTTATCTTTCCATTTTCTTCAGTGTGTTCAGAGAGATATGAATTACCCTCTTAGGACTGTTTTCATGGCATCCCAGAGATTTTGGTAAGGTGTTTTTTTCATTTTTAATTGTTTCCAGATATCTCTTAATCTCTGTTTTGATTTCTGTGTTGACCCAGGAATTTTTTAGCATCTTCTTGTTTTCTGTCCATGGCTTTGTGAGTTTGGGGGGAATTTAGATGCTGTTGATATTTATTTTTATTCCACCATGGTCTGAGAAGGTGCATGGCAGAATTTCAATCTTGTGTAATTTGTTTATGCTTGATTAATGACCAAGAATGTGGCCATTCTTAGAGTAAGTTCCATGTGGTGATGAGTAGAATGCTTGTTGGGTGGAGTATTCTGCACGTATCAGTTAAGTCCATTTGGTCAAGCATCAAGTTGAGGTTCCGGATCTCCCTTTTTGTCTTGATGATCTGTGTAGGTTTGTTACTGGGGTATTTAAATCCCCAACTATGATAGTATTAAAGCCAATATCTTTTTAAAATTCACCTAAAAGCTGCTTTATGAAAGTTGGTGCTCTTATGTTGGGTATATATATGTTTCGAATGGATATTTCTTGTTGATAGATTGAAACTTTTAAACCATTTTTTAGTGACCTTCCATATCTTTTTACATTTTTGATGGCTTAAAGGGTACTTTGATAATAAGATTGCAACTCTGTTTTATTTTGTGTTCTGTTTGCCTGAAATTTTGTTTCCCATCCTCCTACTTTGAGTCTATGCATGTTCTTTCTGGTGAGATGAGTCACTTGCAGACAATATATTGTTGCTTCATGATAATGTTTGCAATTTGCCATTCTATGTCTTTTCAGTGGCTCATTTAGTCCATTCACATTCAGGTTAATTTTTGAGATGTGAGAGTTAATCCCTCTCATGAGATTCGTATAGAGTTTGTTGTTGTTACTGCTGTTTGTTTGTTTGTTGTCTTTCTTTTGATTTTTGGGTTGATTCATGTGTGTTTTCAATCTTTTTTCTGTACTCTTGTGAAGATCATTGTTGGTCTTTTTTCCTTTTCTTCTGTGTTTAATACTTTGTTTCTTGTAGAACTGGTCTGGAGGCAGCATAAACTCTTAGGGACTGAATGTCTGGGAAGGATTTTAATTCTCTATCACTGATGAAACTTAGCTTAGCTGGGTAGGTAATTCTTGATTGAAATTGTTTATCTTTGAGAACTTTGAAGATTGGGCTCCAAGCTCTGCTAGCCTGAAGTGTTTCTGTAGATAAGTCTGCTGCTATTCTAATTGGTTTTCCCCATTAGGTAGTCTGATCTTTCTCTCTTGCTGACTTTAGGATTTTGACTTTTATACCTACTTTGTGTAGGTGAATTCCTAGGTGTCTAGTAGTTTGTCTTCTCATTTATCATCTTGCAGGGGTTCTCTGAATCTCTTGTGTTTGAATGGTCACGTCACTGATGAGATGAGGGAAGTTTTCTTAGATAATTTCATGGAATGTTTCAATGTGGTCTCTGTCTCTCTATCTACCTCAGGGATTCTAATTTTAGGTTTGGTCTTTTGAAATAATTGCTCATCTCCTGGAAGTTTTGTTAGGTCTTTTTTAAGCTTCTTTTCTATGTTTTTCATGGTTTGGGTTAGTTCATATTTTAGTCCTCGAGCTCTGAGATTCTTTCTTCTAATTGGTTAATTCTGCTTTCCATGCTTACCAGTTTGTTATTTATCTCACTCACTGTATTCTTTATTGCTATTGTCTTAGTTATCAACTCCTTCATTCTTTCCTCTTGTCTCTCCTTATTTCTATTTATTCTCTCTATTAACACCTTGCTATCTGGGTTTTGTGATTTGAGACCAGTCATTCTGGGGGCTCTTCATTGTTTGAGTTCTGAAGTCTGTATTCTCAGTGGCTGACCTCCCAGCAGTCCATGTGAGACTCATATTCTCCCTTTGGTTTTTCTTCATTTGTGTAGGATTTTCCTCACCCTTTTTTTAACCCTTTCTGTAATTCTGTTGTTCAAAGATTAGGAGATGGCTTTTATTTCTATTTGTTCAATCTCCTATTCTTCCTTATGTAGATCCTCTGATTTTGTTCAATTCTGAAGCTGGACTGGGGATGGGGGCCTATGCTTTTTGCAGTTTTGAGAATTAATTAAGGGGGGAGCTGTGATTCAGAAGCTATCTTCGGATCCCAGTATCTACTGACAGGTGTGTAGGCCTCCTAGAACCCAGTACCCACTGCTTTACAATGTGTCCATGCAATGGGGGTGTCTGTTTGCCCCTTGAAAGCAAAATGAGATAAGAAAAGGGAAAATAATGGGAAAAGGAAGGTGGCTAGAGAGAGAAGAAGAGGGAAAACAGTCATATCAACTTACAAATAAACAGAGAAACAAAGACATAAACAACAAAAGACAGACAAAAGCATACAGTCAATCATACAAACAAACAAAAAAATCCTGTTGGTATACTCCCCCTCAAAAATACCCATACACAAATAGAAATTCTAAAAAAAAAAAGCAACAACATTAAAATAACAGAAACAAGTACAAAAATGTAAACAAAAACAGGAAGAACAGCCCCTTAAGTACAGGGGCTCTTCCTCAGGTATGGGTACTCTCCCTCAGGGGCAGGGGCTTTGTGAGGTGGAGGGCATCTTCCAGATGCAGGGTCTCGAACTAAGGTACAGGAGCCCTTTCTCAGGTGCAGGAGCTCTCCCTCAAGTGTGACTCTCTTACCCATATGCCGCAACTCTTTATTAGGCACAGTAGGACTCCCTTGGGTGCATGGACTCTTAATATGATGGGTGTTCTTCCTCAGATTCATGGGCACATGTTAGGTGGGTGGACTCTCCCTCGTGTGCAGGGACACTTCTTCAGGTTCAGGGCTCTCCTTCAGATGCAGGGGCTGGTCAACAGGTTCTGGGCTGTTTCTCATTTGCAGGGCTCTTTCTCAGGTACAGAGTTCTTTCTCAAGTGCATGGTACTTTCTCATGTGCCTGTTTCTCCCTCAGGCAGATAGGCTCTCCGTCATGCACCTGGGGCACCTCTTGAGATTGAGGGCCTCTTCCCATGTTCAGGGCTTCTTCCCCAGGGATGGGGCTCTCCCAGGTGCAAAGGCTGTTCGAAAGGTGCAGGTGAGGCAGGCGCGGTGGCTCAGGCTTGCAATTCCAGAAGTTTTGGAGGCCAAGGTGAGAGGACTGCCTGAGTCCACGGGTTTGAAAACAGCCTAGAAAACTTGGCGAAACCTCATCTCTACAATAAATCCAAAAAAAATATTAACCAGGCATGGTAGCACATGCCTATAGTTCTGGCTACTTGGAAGACTGAGGCAGAAGGATCGCCAGAGCACAGCAGGTTGATGCTGGGGTGGCCGTGAGTGTGTCACTGCACTCCAGTCCAGGCGATGGAGTGAGACTCCAATTCGGGGGAAACAAAAAAAGAGGTGCAGGTACTTTTCATCAGGTTCTGAGCTCTTCCTTAAGTACGGAGACCCTCTCAGGTGAGAGATCTCCCTTAAGTGGGAGAGCTGTCCCTCAGATTCATTGCAGGTACAGGAGTCTTTCCCATGGCAGGGGTTCTTCATCACATGCTGGACTTTTTGTCTAGTGTAATGGCTCTTTCCTAGGTGCTGGACTCCCCCTCATGTATTAAGCTCTTTGTAACATGCAGCAGCTCTTCATCAGGGACTGGGCTCTCCATCTGGTGCAAGGATTCTCGCAGATGTACAGCTCTCCCTCATTTCTAGGGCTCTCCATTAGGGGCAGGGGCTCTTCATCAGGTGTTGGGTGCTCTACCATGAGTTTGGTTCTCCATAAGGTGTATGGGCTCTTCATTAGGGGCTGACTGCCTCTCTTTCAGATTCAGGGGCTCCCTCAGGAGCAGGGACTTTCTAAGGTACTGGGTTCACCTTCAATTGCTGGGGCTCTCCCTCAGATGGAAGACTCTCCATGAGGTCTTGGGCTCTTATTCAGGTGAACAGATCTTTCATGTGCATAGTCTCTGCCTCTGATACAGTGGCTCTTCCTCAGGTGTAGGAAATCTCCTTCAGATTCAGCAGTGCTCCCTCAGGTTGTGAGATTGTCATGTGCAGAAGCACTTCTTCAGGTGCAGGGCTCTCCCCCAGGTGCAGGGACTTTTCATCAGGTTCTGAATACTTCCTCAGGTGCTGGACTCTATCTCAGGTGCAGGCCTTTTCTCAGATGCACGGTTATTTTTCAGGCGCAAGGCTCTCCCTCAGATGCTGGGCTTTTTGTCAGTTATAGGGGGTCTCCCTTAGGTGCAGAGCTCTCCCTAAGGTGTTGGGCTTTCTCTAAGGTGCAGGGGCTCTTCATCAAGGACTAGGCTCTCCCTTGGGTGCAGGCTTCTCCCTCATTTGCAAGGTTGTCTGTTAGGGCAGGGGGTTCATCAGATGCAGGGCTCTCCCTCAGGTGTTAGGCTCTTTCTAAGCTACAGAGGCTCTTCCTCAGGGGTTGGGGCCTCTCTCAGTTTTCGGGGTTCTCCCTCAGGTACATGCTTTCCCTCAGGTTCAGGGCATTTAGGTGCAGGAGTTTCTCCTCAGGAGCTGGGTCTCTTCCTTATGTGAGGGGTTTCCATAAGGTGTAGGAATTGCCCAGGTGCTTAGGCTCTCCCACTGGTCCATGGGCTCTTCCTCAGGGTCTAAGCTCTCCATCAGGGGCAAGTGTCTTCACCAGGTGCTGGGATCTCTCTCAGGTTCAGGGGCTCTCCCTATGGGTACAGGAGCTCTCTCTCAGGTGCAGGACTCTCCCTTATGTGTACTTCTTTTATTCCACCTGCTCTCTTGTTGTGAGTCTCTGAAGAGGGTGGGGGTAGTGTGGGCATCAATTCTAGCGGAGTCTTGTCCTTTTGTCTCTGCAGCCACAGTCATATAGAGACTGCAGCTGGTGATCACCATTCTACTACCTGGACACAGGTGTGTCATTTTTCTACATGAATACAAGGCCCAGAGAGCCCACCCCAGCCACACAACTACAAAGTGCTGTGGCCGATCCCCTCCAGGGTTTTTGGGTCACAGTTCCTGATGTCACAGTCTATGTTGTCACAGCACTCGATGTCACATCCCTGATGGCCCAGGGCAGGCAACCAGGACTCAGGACCTTCCCACAGCACTCCAGGGTGGGACTAGGTGATGGGGACTGTGAGACATGGGGACAGGGACAGCGTGGCCAGTTCCAGGACAGGGCCATGTGTTCCTAACAACCTTGAGGGCACTGACTCACACCAGCCCCTGCACAGCTGTTCCAGGCTCCCTCATTTCCCCTGTCACTAGACCCTGACACAGCTAAGGGAAGGCCAAGGTGGCAGGATCTGCAAGGCAGGGTAGGCCCTTGGGGAGAACCTACCTCAGAGGGCATCTCAGCCATTTGGGGGCAGCAGTCTGTGACTCTCATGGGATCGAGGGTCCCCCCCTTCTTGCAGGGGTCCCCCCTTTTCTCACTGGATGAGGCGAGGGTCTGACCAGAGGCCTTAGCAACTAGCTCCACCTTTCAGCTCCAGGGTCCCACCTAATTGGTCTAAGGGAAGCCCCACCCCTTTGTCACATTGGGCTGAGAAATGGGCGTGTGACCTACAGGACCTTCTGGGAAGCTCCCTTGGGCCTATAAAAGCCCAGCAGCAGGACAGCCTCCCCTTTCCCCAAGTGTAGTCTCCAGTTCCTGCTCCAGGGAGGGTGTTACTGGGGAGGCCCATTGTTCAGGGAGTAGACCGCCATGCACCCAGGAGAAGGCAACTCAGAGCTGGCCAACAGGCAAGGGCACATGATACAGACCGCTGTGACCTACACGTGGTGACAGACTTGGTTCTAGTCCTCCCCTCAGCTCACTAGGGAGACCTGGTTAGAGCCTCCTGCAGATGTGGAAACTGAGGCCCAGGGAGGCGGAGTTAGTAACCGAGCTGGGATCACCCACCAACTTGGTCTGCCTTCAAACCCGGCTGTGTTCTCTGCTTGTACAAGGGATTAGGGCAGGACCCTGACTCGGGTGGCACCACAGCTACCTGCTGCCTGCTTTCCTATTCTCCCTCCCCCATCCTGCCTTCCCTCCATTCAGAAGTGACAGTCTTTGCCAGCTTGAGCTGTCCCCACCCTTTATGGCCGCCTCAAATCAGATTTCACATCTGAAGCCGTGCTGGCTTCACTGGACTGCTGACCTGGTCACATACACCCTGGGGTGGTAGTTCCCACATTTGCATTTTAATGTTAAATTAACATTAAAAGAAGACCTGTGAGTCTCATATATCTACATTTCATCATGCCATTGGTCATTAGGTCTTCCAAAATCTGTTTCTGGCAAGCATAATCGGCATATCATAAGGAGGGACTTCTGCCAGGGATATGTCCCCCCTGCCAGCAGCTGCATTCATTCCTCTGTCCCTACTCTGAGCCTGGCCAGGCTCCTCCCAGCCCCAGGTGCTGGTTTCATATCCCCTAGACTTTTCCCAAGCCATGCCCTCTGCCTGGGCATGCTCCTTTGCTTCGTGTCTGCCCTGCAGTGTATTAAATTGTGTGTGTATCTTGTCTCCCATAATGCCCTGGAAATTCTATGAGGGCAAGACTCATCCTCATCCACCTCATCTTGATAGCCTCACAGCACCTAGTTCAGTGCCAGGACCATAGGAGACAGCTGGTATATGTTTGTGGAATGACAAATGAATGAATGAATTTTCCTCTTACCTGAAAAGGCTAAAGCTATGCCTACTCTTGAGACCAAGGAAAAAACTCTTTTTTTTGGAATAGGTCCCCCAACAAAGTAGTACTGTGCAGCTGGGGGGGGGGTCTCTCACTATTTTAAGCAATTTAGATGACTCTTCATCTCTCATGTATTCAGAACTCTTTTTTTTTTTAAGTTGTGGTCTTACTGTGTCACCCAGGCTAGAGTGCAGTGGCATGACCACAGCTTACATCTTGACATCTTGGGGCTCAGGAGATCTGACCATCTCAGTCTCCTGAGTAGCTGGGACTACAGATGGCTTCACCATGCTGTGCTAATCTTTTGATTTTGTGGCAAAGACACAATCTTGCTATGTTGCCCAGGCTGGTCTTGAACTCCAGAGTTCAAGAGATCCTCCTGCCTCGGCCTCCCAAAGTGCTGGGATTACAGATGTCAGCCACTGTGCCCAACCTCTCATATATTTTAAATAGGACTTTAATTTTGGTGCAAGCCCATAGACAGAGTTGCAAAGCCTGTCACTTTACAGTCCACAGCAGTGACAAATGTATGGCAACCCCCCAACCCCCCATTCTCCACACACACACATACAGGCTTCCCGATGTCATCATCTTCTGGGCTAAGTATAGTCACAGACCGGATTGGGAGTGGAAAGTTCTTGTGGGTAACTTAAATCCACAGACACTCCCAACCCATGAGATTAACAGCTTTGACCTTCTTTCCTGGTCTAGTTAATGTCAGAAACATAAGACAGTAAGGTTTGGCCCTATCCTTGCCTTTTCCCAGCAACAGTGGAAAGTCAACACTGTACCCTCAAAGACACAGAGAGATGAACCAAAGCCTGACACCAACCCTGCCACTCTCAGCTCCTGGGTAATCATGATAATAATAATAAACTGATCCGCTCCAAGTTTTCAGACTGTTTACTTTGGAGAAGTGTTTCTTGATGGTTGAAAGTTCAGGCACTGAGGTTGGGCACGGTGGTTCATTCCTGTAATCCCAGCACTTTGGGAGGCCGAGACCAGAGGATTGCCTGAGCTCAGAGGTTTCAGACCAGCCTGGGCAACTTGGTGAGACCTTGTGTCTACAATAAATCAAAAAATAAACCAGGCATGCTAACTCATGCCTGTTGTTCCAGCTACTTGGAAAGCTGAGATAGAAGGATCACCTGAGCCCAGCAGTCAGAGGCTGTGGTGACCATGAGAGTGCTACTGCACTCCAGCCTAGGCAACAGAGTGAGACGCCAACTCAAAAAAAAAAAAGAAGAAGAAAGTACAGATGTACAGGCACTGAACGTTAAGTTCAGACTCTGCCACCTTCTTCAAATGGGGACACTAAGAAGGTTCCTATCCTCTCAAAGCGCTGGTGTCCTCATCTGTAAAACAAGCCTCATGGAGCTTAGAGTGAAGTTGTCCATGGAAAGATGCTCTTGGGTCCCACAGGCCTCTTCCTGCTGGAACAGCATTTAGCCAGCAGGTTGGGCCTGAAGACTGCTCTACTCTCCTGCACCCCCTTAAGAAAGATTGAGGAGCCACAGAGGACTTGTCCTTATGTTTGACTATCCAGGTACTTTCTGTCAGCACACATACCTCCAGTGGGTGTCTCTGTCTTTGCCTGAGGCACTAGTTGGCTTATTTAGCATGTGGGCTTTGGAGGCAGATTGAAGGATTTTGAATTCCAGCTCCAAAATGTTCAGTGATCCCAGCTAGTCATGAATGGCTCCAGTTTAGTATTGAAAGTCCTGGGTCCTGGGCAAAGCAGGACAATGGGCCCTTCACGGGCTGTGAATCTGGCTAATTTGCCCTCTTTGTACCTCAGGCATTTGAGCAATCCTAAATCATTCTTGGTGATTGGGATGGAAGAAGAGTGTTTGTGGCATCTGTACCAGCATCTCAGACAGCACTGGGGTCTGCCCTAACCCCTGTGCACACGAGGGCCTAATTCTGGGAGCCCTGAGTGCCCTTGGCTGATCTAACCCTAACCCTTGAGAAGCCGTCAGGTGTCTGGTCTTGGCCACCTATCGGGGATAGGAAGGAGCCTCATCATGTTCACTACTAAGAGCAGGGCTGCCTCTCACCTGTGTGTGAGTCACATCAAGTCTCAACTGCCCCAGGCCAGCTGGAACCCAAGGACAGAGAAACAAAAATGTTCTTCCTGAGGAGCAGATAGAGGCTGGGGTGTGGGTGATGACAGAAGTGGGCAGGGTCCCTGTCATGAGAACAGACCATTGCTCTCTCCAGGGCATCGGCCTCACTGAGAGCCCGGGATCATCCTCGCTGCTATGAGGCGTCACCCATCAGTGGCAGCTCTGCTTTCTGATCCCATGCCCTGCGGGAGGCCTCCTATTCCCCTAGCTCCAGTGCTCTCTTTTTTCCCCACCCTGTCTACCACTCAGGTATGTGCACGCACACACACGTGTGTACACACATGTGCACAAACACATATGCATATGTGTGAATGCTCAAATGCACACAGAGATGCCCGAAATTTTACTGCTAATGAACCACTGCTTTGGGAAGACACTTGTTTCTTCCTGAGATGATGAAAGAGGAGGAAAGGCCAGAGAAGGAGTGTTCTGGGATCCTAGAAATAGGCTCATCAGCTTTATGGGGCAGCAATAGACTGACTGTTTATGTCCCTCCAAAATTCAGTGTTGAAATCCTGCTGAGGTGATGTGTCAGGAGAGGCTATTGGGAAGCAGTGGGGTCATGAGGGTGGAGCTCACATATGGGATCACGCCTTTAGAAGAAGGACCCCAGGAGCTCCCTCTTCCTGCATTTGTCCGTGGACCAGAAAGGTGACCGTCACCAGACATTGAGTCTGTTGGTGCCCACCTCCAGAGCTATGAGGATTGCAAGTCAGTGGTTCACAAGCTGCTCAGCATATGGTGTTCTTTTAGGGCAGCCTGGAGGAACCAAGGCAGGGCCCTCATACCTGGAGCCCCATGTCCCGGCCTGCTCACTTCCCAGGATGGTTGGAGCCACATCAACCTCCTAGTCTGCTTCCTACACTGCTGTTAGACTGGGGCTGTAGAGAAGCCTGGACCCTCCTCTCTGCATACTCGTGGTTCTGGGTAGGACTGGGCCAGTTCTGGAGCCGGAAACAGGAGATGCAGATAATAGAACATCCTTGTCTCTGGCTGTCCCAAAGCCCAGTGAGGGATGCTCGGGTCCAGGAGCCCCAAGGCAGAGCGTTTTTCAGGATCCCAAGGAAACCCAGAATCCTGTGTGGATAAGCTGTCGATGCCATCACTATTCCTGCAGCTGCCACTGTTGGTGGCACTCAAATGCAAACTGATGACACCGTGTTCTGATTCCCCTCCCTCCTCCACCTCTATGTCTGCAGGTCTCCCAGCCAGCAGTGAGTGTCTCCCCACACTTGGAATCCAGGTTAACCTGTGATGTGCTGCAGCTATCTGAGTGTACCACAGCTGACGTGGTGCCAGGCAGCCCAGGCCTCCAGAAGCCAAGTTTGAATAACCAAGGGGAGCCGGATTTGTAGGAGGAACACATGACCCAGCTGACATGACCCTTGTCCCAGCTGACCAATCTCCACACATGGGAGCCAGGCCTTCTTAGACCAGCAAGCTCTCAGCAACCTGCTCCCTGACTCACACACAAGACCAGCCATGCCTGACCCAGATCAGCAGAGCTGTCAAGCTGACATGGAGATGCACGAGTAGTGGTACATGCTTCTTACTTTAGGCCACTGAGGTGGGGGTGGCTGTTGCACAGCAATAGCTAACTAACTAATACATGACTTTTGTTTTTTAAGAGATTGACTCTCACTCTGTCTCAGGCTGGAGTGGAGTGGCTTGATCATAGCTCAGTACAACCTCAAAGTCCTGGAATCAAGCAATCCTCCTACCTCAGTCTCCCGAATAGCTGGGACTACAAGGCCACCTACCACCATGCCCAGCCTATAATGTTTGTTGACCATTTACTATTGGCCAAACTCTATGCTGGGGGCTTTACCCAAAATACCTCATTAAATTCTTATAAAATTCCATGCAGTAGATATTATCATCTTCATTCTATAAAAGTAGAAAGTGATTTTTTAAAATCTGAGTAACTTGCCCCAGCCACACAGTGAAAAGTGAATCCTAGACTTGTACCCAAGCATCCTGACTCTATAGCCCTATTCAGATCTCCTTTCTTTGAGCAGTTTTTGCCTCTTGCTTCCTCAAAGACCAGCTTGGCTCCAAAATTTTAGGACTTTATGAAAGATTCTTGTCATGGTTCAGTCTTGGTTCAGGGTGTGATTGATTTTGGCCAGTGCCTGTGTGGACATTCTAAGCAAGCCAGTCTTGGCATTATCTCTAATGCCTCTCTCCCATGTGTAGCTCATCAGCAAATCCTGTCCGGCTCTTCCTTCACAATCTGGGTTCACTTTCATCACCTCTGCTGCTTCCATTCTAGTCCATCCAGCCATCCTCTCACTTAACCTGGCAGCAGCCTCCCAGATGGCCTCCCAGATTTCTACCCACTCTTGTCCAGGTAGCCATCCCTTCTTATCCAACCCTGGCAGCCTCTTCTCTCCGGGACTCCCTGACAGTACTCCTCCCCACTATGATCTCATGTCCCCTGGAGTGAATGTTTGAACATTAAGTCTGATTATGGCAGTCCACTGCTCAGTTCCCTTGCACAGTTCCCAGCACACTTGGGACAGAATCCTGGCATTCCCACAGCCTCTGAGTCTCGTGATCTGGGCCCTGGCCATGCCTCCATCTGCCTCCCCTGGTTCACTGTGCTCTGGGCACACAGGTCCCCTAGCTTCTCACTCAGGTGAGCTTCTGCCTTCGGGCCTGTACTGTTGTCCTGTCCAGAACATTTCTCTGCCCCAGATATCCACACAGGTTCCCTCTTGTCTGCCAACCCACATATCCCTTCCATGACTCCCTCTCCTCATGCTGCTTTATTTTTATTTGTTTTTATTTGGATTGGAACACTTACCACCACCTACTGTTGTCTCATATTTGTTGATTGTTAATTATCTTTCTCTCCTAGTAGAGTATCAAAGCTTCATGTGTTTCCAGATACCTTTGCCTGTTCAGATGCAATGACACAACACCATAGACAAAGTGACTTAAAGCAACAGACATTTACTCTGACAGTTCTGATGACTGGGAAATCCAATACCAAGGCGCCAGCAGATCGGTGGTGAGGTCTGTTCTTGTCACAGACAGTGACTTCTTCCCATGTGCTTACAGAGTGGAAGTGAGGAAGTCTGGAGCCTCTGGAAGGAGAAACTGTCTGCCAATTCTAGAGTCCGTACCTCAGTGGCCTTTCCTGATGGCCTCCTACCTGCAGAAAGTGTGTTCTGCAGTTGACCTCCCAAGAAGGTGTGTGAACAATGACCATGACGTAGGGCTGAAGCTACTCCTGAGGGTGTCTGTCAAGCTGAGTTGCTTTTTCATTGTTGAATACATTGTCATTTGAAACGCCAGTGTCAGTGCCTTCTTCTGGTTAGCCATGCCAATTGTGTGCATTTTACACTTTCCCTGCCTTCCTCCCTTCAGGGGGTTATCCCTGGCTGGCTTTCTTGATGGAGTGGGTTTGTTTTTACTTTTAGTGATTTGCTTCTGAAGAGTAGGCAACCTGAGCAGGCTAAGTGGACTGCTTACCGGAACAGGGAACAGCCCCTCCTGGACTCTCCTGCCCACTGATCATAGGGTAGGGGCCAGAGGAGCACAAATAACCCCTGCTGAGGGCTATGGGGAGGAGCAGCAACTCTCACTGGCCCAGGGCCCATCCCTGGAAGCTGGCAGCAGTATCAGCCACAGGGCAGGTTCTTGAACAGGAGACCGTGTGACAGGATGCATGTATTTACGTACTAACCTGGGACCTTTGACTCCAAAATCTCAAAAGTGTCACTTCTGCCTTGCGGGATTGTGAATATTCTTTCTGCATCTTTGTGATGTCTCATTCTTCTGTAGACCTGTGTCACCTATAGTCTCAGGCATCATTGGGCCTTCCAGCACTGTCACTCTTTGTCCACACTCCTTGCCCCCTCTTGCCCCTCCTGGCCCCTTTTCAGTCCTCTTTTCTCACCCTTTTCCCAGCCTTAGAGAAAAGGAGCTGCCTCTCTCTGCCCCGCCCCCGCCCCATCCTAATTGAGAATGCTGAAACTGGGCGCATAAGGAGATTTTTCCTATCCTAAGCCGTAGGCCTGTCCATCGGCCTCCTCCAGACAGTTTCCTGGAAAGAGCTGCTCATGGCCCAAGAAAAGAGATAGAAGAAACAAGAGAGTCACAGGGTATACCTATCCTGTGCAGTGTCCTGCTTCTGAGTTCCAGGAAGAGTGGACTGAAGAGAGCAGCCAGGGTTTCAGAGTATTGCCTTCAAGGCAGCATTTGTGGACCTACCAGTTCCTGCTTGTCAAGCAACACCTTCTGCCTTGTGAGTGTGTGATGGGTTTGGAGGAAATAATGCTGCAGACATGTGCCAAGGCTCCAAGCCCTGTGATGAGTCACCCAGGCCCCGAGCCTCCTTCTGCCTTGATTTCTCTCCCTCTGCCTTCTTCTGGCTCCTGAGCCCTGCTCTTGGCCCTCATCACCCTTACTGCTCTCTTGGTCTTCACCTTTCCACATCTCAGTCCCAGCTACACACTAGTGCCCTGTTCTCTCCCTAAAACCCACCTTTTATAAGGTTTCATAAATTTATAAGCACAGCCCTCTGCAAATCCTCCAGTGTCTCCCTGACCAGGACAAATAGTAAAGATCTCAGCCTGGTGGGGATTCTAAGAATGCCCAGTGACATCCTTCCTAGCATAACCCACTCCCCTCTGAGTGTGGGTGGAGCCTGTTAACAGGTAAGGCCTTCCCAACTCAATTATATGATGCAGCAGGGCACTGTCTAGTTGGGCCACTTCAGTCAAATGACCTTAATAAGCCGGGAGCTTTCTGCAGTTGGTGCAGAAGAGGGCCTCAAAGATAGAAGCATAAGGAGGCCTCTACCGCAGCCTACAGGAAATGGGAATCTCAGCCCTACAGCCATAGGAAACAGAAATTTGGCAGCAACCTGAATCAGCTTGGAAGCTGGTTTTCCTCCAACAGCCTCCATCCAGATAAGAGACAACACCTTGATTTTAGCCTATGAGGCCCTAAAGAGAGACCCGTATGACCTACCTTGCCTTCTGACCTACACACCTATGATTGAATATGTGCCTTTTAAGCTCATAAATTATGGCAATTAAAAATGAACATGCCTGAGACTTCAAGCCATAAGAGTTCTTATCCAGCAACGTCTCCAATCCCCTCTCCAACATAAGCTCGGCGATGACTTGGGGGTTCAAGTCTGGACTCTACCACTGTGGCAAGTTACATGGCATCTGGTTCTTCCTTTACTTCGTCTATTTGAGATAACTCTAGAATCTTTCTCATGTTGGAAGGATTAAGGGAAATAATGCAGCAGTGCTTAGCACAGTACCTAGCACAAAGTAAAGACTGAGAAATTATTATTAGTATTATTATCCTGTTATTAAGTCTCTGCACATGTTCCCCTGAAGTTGAGTGGGTTTACCAGCTGAGGAAAATGCACTCTTGTTCTTTCCCCATCCCTCACTCCCTGGATCAGACGCCGCCTGTCCTCATGAAGCCCATGGGTCCTCCAGCTCAGGTGGTCCAGCCTGTACAGTCCGAGTAATACTCAACTACTAACCCTCCATACCAGTAAATAAAAAAGGAGGGAACTGGTTGAAAGAAGTTTATTTCTGAATTCGAATACAGAGAGCAGAGTTGGTTTCCTGCTCTTTCTAAAATGGTTCTGCTCACCCTTCAAGTGTTAAGTTTGCTTTTATAAGTTCAGAGTTGTTAGTATACATTAGTCAACTAACAGAGCATTGTATAGAATTTAAGTTACAGCTGCATTTTGTCAATAATGACATTTATGGTCCGCATTTCCTGACCCCAGTTACTAGAGGTATCTCAGTTTCTTATCAGTAACACCAGGCAGAGGTGTTAATCAAGCTTGCCATAAAGGGAGTTAACAAGGCCTAAGACATCATACATTACTACATGTTGTTACACACAAAAACTATATAATCACAAAACTTATGATTACCTTGATACTGTATTATTCAAACCTTTGACTACTAAGAAAAGGGAGTAAATGGGGATTTATATCTCTCAGTTATCGGGGCATAGTCTGCAGAGAAATTGAGGATTCTTTGAAGTTATTTACTGGCAATACATAGGAGAGAAGAGGAAGTGATCCTTTTGTTAACTCTCAGGAATGTGTTGAACACTTGCTATGCCCTTCTCAAGGGGTTGTGGCAATATGGGTAGACAATAACAGGCCTCCATATCACTTCTAACCCATTTATAAGGTTTCATAAATTTATAAGCTGCTAATCCCATTCATGGGGGACCTGCCCTCTTAACTTTGTCACTTCCTAAATGCCCACCTCTAAATACTGCTTCATTGGATATTTAAGTTTCAACATGAATTTTGGCAAGGTCTTACAAACTTTTAAACCATGGCATGGTTCTGTCAGTTTTATTTCTTTCTTTCAGATGGTTTATTATTCCTCTTAGGATGAGATAAACTCAGAGGCAACAGGAGTGAGGCTTTACTAGTACTAATAGTTAAATGTAGAGACTTTAGCCTTTCATTCTGCCTAGGACTTTGAGAGGACATGATCTACTTTATTTTGGTTTCAAAGAACTTCTTACCAGTTCTTCCTACTTCTAGAAATGTTTAAATGAAAACAAGTTCTAGAAAGGTTGATGATGAGGTGGAAAATGAGAGGGAAGGATAGACCACTAAAAAATGAGCCCTGAATTCACTTTCTGTTTGGGAAAAATTTCAACCTTGGAGACTGCTTTTGGGCCTCACCAAAACTGATGGTCTAAGCCTTGTGTCTCATTAAACTTCATTTCCTTTCTGCGTTTGCTTCAAAGATGACCTTGTTCTCAACCAAAACCAAAACAATAGGTCTAAACTCATTTGAATTCCCCTTTTCTTTATGCTTAAACCAACATGCACATCTATTCTTGCCTCCTTCCTGTTTGTCAGGAAAAAGAAAAAAGTCATTCTAAGGCCTATCCCTCTTAATTCCCACCCTTTTCCTACAGGACTCTGTTGCATTAATTGTTCTCATCTTCTTTGTATCTTAAAGCTTTCTTCTTTTAGCCCCTTCTACTCTCCAGTGCTCAGTTTTCTCCCATCCTGAAAATTCTTTCCCTCAAAGGTGCTCATTTTTTAAGCACAAGTGTCCTCAAAGAGTCATCTGTCATCACTGGCTGTATTTGCTCAACTCCCATTTTCCTCCAAGTCCAGTTGCATTCTTATCACCATGCCATCCCTCCTCTGAATCTACTCTCACATAAGTTTCCAATGTCTTCCATTAATCAAGCCTGTAGGTCACCTGTCTACCTTTGCCTTGTGTGTGTGTCTATCATTTCTGAGCCAGTATTCATTCCTAATCCATCACTCAGGAAGATTCTAATGAGTTTTAACTTTGCTGCTCAGGGTTCAGATGTGATCACTTCACACTGTGAGGCTTCCTCTTCTTTTGGTATGTAACCTGTCTGTTACTAAAACAGTTGAATCTCTAGTTAGGGTGGTGGTAGTTTCTGTTCTCATGGTCCAAATTGTCAAGTTTGTGTGGTGACTCTTGCAGAACCACATCTTTCCCACTTTCTTCCCCTGAGCTTTTTAAAACAAAAGCAAAACAATTTATTAAAACAAGTTTAAAAAATAAAACTTTACCTTGTATTCGTGCAAAAATTTCACCCCACAAAGATATACCCCTGTGGATGTTGAAATGAATGAGGCAACTTCTAGTCCCTAGATGGGTCCTGACACTTGGGAGCTGCTTAGTCGATGTTTGTTGGATGAATGAATTCCCCCAGATAGCTCTAGGAGGTCAATGCAGTTCCAACTTAAGAGCTGGAAACATACCCCATCTTATATCTCAGCTGTCTAGCTTGAAAAGATTACTTTTGAGCAAAATGCTTAGATCTGGATGCTATTGTAGTCCCTTCAAAACTTTGTAAATAGTTATTCTTTTTGTATGTTTCTTAAAGGGAGAAAACAATATGAACCATTTAAAAGTCAAGCTGAGACCAGGTGCAGTGGCTCACACGTGTACTCCAAGCACTTTAGGAGGATGAGGCAAGATAATTGCTTGAGCCCAGAAGTTTGAGGCCAGCCTGAGAACATAGTGAGACCTCATCTCACACAAAATAAATAAATAAATAAATGAAAGTGAGCTGAGCTGATGGCACATGCCTATAGTCCTAGCTACTCGGGAGGCTGATGGGGGAGTCTAGGATTGAGACCACAGTGAGGCTGCACTCCAGCCTGGGTGACAGAGTGAGACCCTGACTCAAAAAAAAAAGAATCAAATTGAATTCACTTTTGCCTTTACAACCAGGAAAAACATTTATTTTATTTTTCTTAATTAAAGTTTACATGTTTAACTAGTTCATACTGTCTCTCCTCTCTTAAACCTTCTGCAAGGTTTTTGGAGACGAGAGTTTTGCTTCTGGTTTACAGGGATTATTGATGTAGTGAGCAAGTAGGCATGTTATGTGCATTTGACTGTATAATTCTTGTTCCACAGAGTACTCTGGTTTAGTAGGATTATGGAATTGCTATTGAAATGGCAGAGACTTCTGGAAACCTGTTCTTGACCCTGTTCTTAACCCTACCCCTCAACACTGTTCATGTCTTCTTTGTGTATTTGTTATCTGTGTTAATAAAACTGACTAAGTGTGCCCCCATTGGTGTCTGTAACTGATGATATATTTCTCAACTCTTGTTCACAGAGGGACCTGTTAGGGCAGAAGAACATTGTGGGCTACATTAATTCTAGCATCAACAATGTGAGTAACAGCGAAGTTTGGGAAGGTCTCATTCTGATGGACTTCTGTAGAGGTATGTATGTGTACCTAACCTTAAGGTTTCCTCTCTTTAGCAAATCTTGGTTGTCAAGGACATGAAGATTATTTCACTTAATGTGCATTGCATCCTAAAGTATGTTGTTCTGGTTTTAACAGATGAGAAAACTCAGAGATTAAAAGGTACAGGGTCTGCTGTCAACTCTTGGTTATTCTTATGGTGAGGTGCAGTGACACAATTGAAAGTGATGGATAATACAGAATTCCATTTTTGTTAGGTTGTGGAAGGTTTCGTGCTTGCAAATAACTAAGGACATATAAGAATAAGAGTGAGCAAGGCGCGATGGCACATGCCTATAATTCCAACACTTTGGGAGGCTGAGGTGAGAGGATTGCCTGAGCCCAGGTGTTCAAGACCAGCCTAGGCAACTTGGCAAGACCTTATCTCTACAATAAATCAAAAAATTAGCCAGGCATGGTGACGTGTACCTGTAATTCCAGCTACCTGGAAGACTAAAGTGGAAGGATCACCTGAGCCCGGCAGGTCAAGGCTGCGGTGGCCATCAGCATGCCACTGCATACCAACCTGGGTGACAGAATGAGACTCTACTCAAAAAAAAAAAGAATAAGAGTGTGTGTGTTCTTGGTGATGTTTTAATACAAACACTCACAAACTTGAAGGCACATAATAAAGACCCAACTCCAGATGGACTGAAGAAGCAATGCAGCTTCCCCTCCTCACACCTCACATGTGTGTTCTCTTTTCCATTTACACTGCCATCCTTGTGTCTGGGGTAAAAGAATCCCTGTCATCTAATGGAAATGACCCACCAGTCCTTGCTCTAGAGCCATAATTCCTAGTAAGATGAGGCTATAGTCAAATAATGCTGTGTCAACAGTTAGTTGTTGAATGCTGGAAGTTTTGTTGTTGTCGTTTAAAGCAGGATTTATTGAGAGGACAGAAAAGCTCCCACAGTGGAAGGGGACCCAAAGGGGTTGCCATGGAAGTTTTGAAAAACATTTATCTTAAGAAATCCAGACTGTGGCATGAATTTATTCAGACTTGATTGCATTTCATGTGACCATTGTTTGGAGGTTTGCTTGGGTCATCATCTGTTTTATAATCACCCTTCGTTTCACTAACATTTTCCTAGCCCTTAAAGATAGTGTCCATAAGCCAGGCTCGGTGGTTTAGTCTGTAATCCCATGCCTTGGGAGGCTGAGGTGAGTGGATTGCCTGAGCCCGCGTGTTCGAGACCTGCCTGGGCAACTTGGTGAGACCTCATCTCTACAATAAATCC
>NW_007256119.1:46654-56885 GCF_000164805.1 Carlito syrichta | reverse complement strand
GAAGGCTGAGGCGGAAGGATCGCCAGAGCCCAGCAGGTCGAGGCTGCGGTGGCCGGGAGCGGCCACTGCACTCCAGTCTGGGCGACAGAGTGAGACTCCAACTCAAAAAAAAAAAAGATAGTGTCCATAAATTAAATATGTTGCTAATCCCAAAAATGCGATTTTAATCAGTAATTTCAGCTTTTACCATATTAACTGCTAACCACATTTGAACTTCATACTTGGTTTCCTCCTGCCTGTTCCTTTTTGGATGCTAGAATGTTTAGAAACTAGGCAATAGGAGTATCCAGGATCTGGATAATCTTGTAAGTGGAGTTATCAGTCTTTTGGTCCTGGAGATTAAATGTGGTGTAGCATTTCTGCAGGACAAGCAGTAGGTCACGCAGTCAGAGAGACCAAGCTGTTTTTAAAGTGCTGTCTATAAAACTGTCTTCTTCTTGCATACTGGATCTACTAGGCCATCTGATTCTTATTAGAAGATATGGCAATTTGAGGCTATGGCTTCATCTCACACAACAACAGGAACAGCATAACCAGGTATCTACAGCGGGGCCATATCATCAGTTCTACTCCTAATCTTGAATCTCGAAGATATAACTAGGGCAGCTCATGGCTGGGTGTTTTATAAAGTAAGAAATGGTTTTGATGGATTAATAGAGGCATTGGGTTGTAAGAAAAAATCCCAAGCTAGGAGTCAAGACAACTAGGTTTTAGTCCTGTCTTGGCCAGTGGTCAGTTCTGTGACCTCTTTGGACAGCCATTCATTCTATTGGGCTAAAAGACAAGCATGATTGTTTATAACCTCTTCTTTTCTCTATACCCTTCTTAGGAAGTCAGATGGTAAACCTGATGAGCCAGGGACTGCAAACAGGTTTTACAGAGAATGAAGCATTCCAGATATTTTTGAAAAACTGTTGCCTGCTTGCAGCAGTGCAAAACTCTTATGATCCACCACACCTGAAGGTAACAGACCACCTTATGTTATTAGGTGCATTCTTGCTATTTTATGTCTGCTCCAGGGATGGAGGAGAGACTGTGGGGATGTGAGAGTTTGAAAGCATGGTTCCTGATTCTAAGCTTACGTTCTGCCTGGAGAGAGTAAACACAAAGGAAAATGTACACTTTTATTACTTGCGTAGGCTCCAGAAATTTTTTTATAATTATAAAATGCCTGAACCCATGTTGTTTTTGTTTTACCTGAGACATGCTTAAATTCACATTTCCAGAGTCACAAAAAATATTATGCTAATTTAAATAGTTTGTAAAGAATGATGCTTCGTTTTTAAAGTCTATTTCATAGTTTTACAAAATCCATGAATGATTATTTTTAAAATTTGTCCTAATTACTATCTTCTTGCACTGTGTGTTTCACATAGGCACTTGACAATGTTTGTTGAATGGAATTGGCACCTGGTTAGGGTTCAGCTTAGCATTTATTGAGCACCAACTGTGTGCTATGTACTCTACTACACCTTATATACAATGTATCTTCAGAGGAAAGCATTCTTCATTACATTTTATAGTTGAGGAAATAAGAGGTTATGTGGTTTGCCTAAGATCCTAAAACTAGAAAGAAGCAGTACCTGAATTTGAATCCAGTACTTCAGACTCTAAATTATAATTTCTTTTTATATACTGTATTATATAAGGCCAGTATTCTTGAAAACTACTGTTTTATTTATACGGAGAACTAAATAGTGCATTCATGGGCCATTTGTAGTTACTCTGTGATTCAAGAAACAAGTTTCAGCTAAGCACAGTGACTCACGCCTATAATCTCAGCACTTTGGGAGGCTGAATTGGCAAGATTGCTTGAGTCCAGGTGTTTGAGACCAGCCTAGGCAACATAGTGAGACCTCATCTCTACAAAAAAAAATATTTAAAAATCAGTCATACTATTGTTGACTCATCCCTCAAGGTTGTTCTTGATGTGAGAGGACTAGCAACTGCTGCTTGAAGATAAAGAAAATTAATTCCAAGCTCTGTGAAAATTATTTAGGTGCTTTTCAATATCTGTCACTAGTTCTAGAGCAGAAACAGGTAAAATACTTGTTCTTTACTGGAGCAAGACTTAGTAATAGGGGCAGAAATAACGTAACTTAGAGGCTAAACAGCGGTGTTAAGTTCTAAATTTACATTTCTCACAGATTAATGCTCTGTAGTCATTACATCTGCTAATAAATGTGAATGGTGCCAGTATCTCCCATTAGAGATATTATAGCCCAGCTGTCTAAGCAGAAATCCTAACTGTGTTTTGAGCAGTATAGTGCTTCTGTATTTTGTTGCAGTCTCTATGAAAGCTCTGATACCTAAGGAGTCGAGCTGACTCATATCAAGTGATAAGAAATTCTGTTGATATGATATGTCCATAATAATAAAAAATTAAACATTAAAAAACAACTGAATGTAAGAAGATTGCCATATGAGGAATCATAAAAACATTTTTTTAAAAACATGTTTTTTAGCCGGGCTCGGTGACTCAGCCTATAATCCCGCGCCTTTGGGAGGCTGAGGTGAGTGGATTGCCTGAGCCCGCGGGTTCGAGACCCGCCTGGGCAGCGAGACCTCATCTCTACAATAAATCCAGAAAAAAATCAGCCGGGCATGGTAGCACATGCCTGTAATTCCGGCTACTTGGAAGGCTGAGGCGGAAGGATCACCGGAGTCCAGCAGGTAGAGGCTGTGGTGGCCGGGAGCGGCCACTGGACTCCAGTCTGGGTGACAGAGTGAGACTCCAACTCAAACAATAAAAAAATAAAAACATATTTTTTATTTTAAAGTTGTGGGGTACAGTTAAGGGTTAGGTATACAAATATGTATCGTTCAGGCACCCTTGTTGATAAGGGGTGTCCCCCTGTCCAAAACTTTCTTTTATAAAGTTTATATATTGCACAACACAGAAGAATACATTCTAATAATTAAAATTTTTCACACTAATACTCTTCTCATCCAGAATCCATAAAGAAGTAGAAGTCTAATTTTCAAAGAAAAAAAGGACCAAATTTATTATGAAATCATTTAAACATTTTCCCAATTTTCTTTATCCGCCAGGATTCAATATTTTGAGAACCAGTGCTAAATTGTTCTTAATTGAAACCATTGTTACTTTAATTGTTTACACTTGCTGTAAATTTCTAACATTGGTCTTTAGCCCTTTTGAGTATAAGAAAATCTTTTACATTTTTTGTAAATTGACTTAATAGCAATTAATTATTCATTTAATATGTGTTGATTGAAAAGAATATGTATTTTTAAAACCTTACTGTACTGTGACTTCAGTTTATCTTTTTAATCCCACTGTATTATATAAGGCCAGTATTCTTGAAAACTACTATTTTATTTATACGGAGAACTAAATAGTGCATTCATGGTCCATTTGTAGTTACTTTGCAACTTCTTGGGGAATCTTAGCCCAGATAAGGTAACAAATGAGTTAAAGTCTTATAAAACATATGACTTTTTGAGATTATGTGAAAATGTGTAAAGATGAAAGATTTAAAATATATGATAGTCACATTACTTTTTATCAAAAGTAAATTTTCTAACTTAATTTTATGTATACTCTAAAGCTTTGGCACAAATCAAAAGTGCAATTACTTAGCTTCTGCTGTTGATGTATGACTGCTATTTAGATTCTAATACCCATGATTTATAAAAAGCTTAACTAATTTATAAATACTATATTAATCATCCCCTTCCTTGTTTGCTTCAGTTTAATTTTTTGAGTGCTAAATTATTCTTCAAGATATAGGGATTCCTCAGGAAGTTATGGGATAGTTTGGTTAAAATAATACTTTTGCAATAAGAAGTCTACAAACAAAAGTTTCAATACAAATTCCCATTACACTTTTGTAAAACTGAAAACTGACATCAGTTTCACACTCTAGCTTGTTTAAAAAGTATCAGTTCATACTAATACAAACCTTTATGTTAGAATATATGTTAAGACTATAATTTACACATTTGAAGTTAATGTGAATTAAATATCAAGAAAAAGCTTTCGTATTACTATCTATACTTAAACCTGTTGTGTTTTAAGGCATCTTCTCCATAACATGTACATTCAGACATGGCTTAAAAAGAATATTTAGAAACCTGACATTAAAATAATCTTGAAAAAGTCACTGATTTGAAAAGTGTTGGGGCACACCCAGGAGCCGCCCGCCCTCCCGAGCTCTCCCTTCCGCGCAACTGGGAAAGTTTCTCTCCCGGAAGGCTTTTCTCCACCGCGGCGGGGAAGAGGAAGACGACGGGGTACGGGTGGGGGGCCGAGCCCGAATGTGTGGTGTACACGGGAGGACCTCGGGGCCGAGTAGGGCTAGCCAGCTCCTCCATGGCATGCGTCACACCGGGAGCCGCACTCCCCATCAGCTGCCTAGGCTGAGCCGCCGAGCACAACCCAGGGCCAGGCCAGCCGCCAAGCCCGCCCGTCTGCCCGCCATCCTGGCACGACCACGGGTGGGGTTGCTGGCACTCACAGCGGAGGCCGGGCACGCACCCATGGAAGGAGCCCATGGAGGTGCTGAACACGGAACAGGATGCACGCGCGACTTCATCTGTAGTCTGCACTCCAGTGAACGCAGCTGCCTGCTCAAGGAACTCCACCTCTTGGAGTCCATCTCCATCGCCCAAGAAAAACTGGAAGCTCCACCACCCACCCCGGAACAGGTGAGAGGTGTATTCATCCTCAATGCGATACCTTTCCGAGGGCTTGGCTTTTTGGATAATGCAATTATGATTATTGCCTGAATTGAGCTGTCTATTGGAATTATTTGGGGAATTTCAACTATGGCAGCTGCTGCTTTGGGAAATCTCATGTCACATTTAAATGGACTTGGACTTGCAGGCTACGTTGAACCTTTGGCTTTCAGGGTAGGCTTATCAATTCCTGATCTCACGCCAAAGCAAGCTGACATGTGGCAAACACGTCTTAGCACACATTTGGGCAAAGCTGTTGGGGTGACTATTGGCTGCCATCTAGGACTGTTCCCTTTGATTTTTTTTGGAGGAAATGAAGAAGATGAAAAACTGGAAACACAACATAAATCCTCCTAGAATCCCTATCAGAAGATGTAAATTAATGTACCTCAGGTATTAATGCTGTCACAACATTTAGACTTCAGACAGTAACAGTCTAGATATAGAATCAAATAACTCAGTATGTATTATGAAAACACTAACTTACTATGGCTTGATCTCCTTAGGAAATCGTTTTTAAAAAACTTTAGTATCATTTTGTGTAACTTGTTGAAATGCTTTTTCATCCATGGCAGTCAGCGTTCTATTTTTCCTTTTTCTTTCCTTATATGTCAAAATACTACTTTAAGTACTGGTCTTTGATGTGCTATATTGACTCGGGGTTTGCTTATTTGCCACTCAATGTGTACATGTATGAAAGCATTTTTTTATTATTGTTGCTGTTCCCTGATAGTTACAATTCAACCTTGGGATTTTTCCAAATTACTTAATGTTTAATATCAGTTAATATTTTTAAATCTCTTTTTGGCAACATCAGTTTTGTACTGTTTCACAGTAAACATTTACAATCATATAATTTCAGTCATTGTCTTAACTCTCACATCTATTCAAAATGGATACAGATGAAGATTTTAAGTATATAGTATTCATTTTAATTTTCTGGCCTTACTGTTTTAAGAGCTAGAGGTTAATCAGAAAGAGCAATTCTGTTGTCTCCCTACTCTATAAAACCATGTATGCTAACAAGTATACTTATTTCTAGTTGATTATTTTACCTGCAGTTTCCTAATTTTGAATAATTACATGGTGAGTTCTAGCATCTGAGGAAGAAACTTTTATTTTAGTACCTTTTAAGAGGGGATTGTGGAATTAGGGTAAGCCAAGGGATTTGACATGACACTCAGAAACTGAGAGGCTAAAACTTTTATTTTTTAGGAAGTAGAAATTGGGAACTGTGAGTAGGTCTCTGGTCTAAGTGGTAAAGTTGAGGTGGTGCTTGAAGGGTTACTGAGATATGAATTACCTTGTTTAGGAAGGACTTTTGTTTCTCTAGAGTGTCATATCATTTGAACGGAATGAGTCTGAATACTCCATGCTCGTGATCCTCATCCTGTTATATCTTGTTTAGTACATTTTATTTATGGATAGTTGCTTTTAAAGTAAAAACTAAATATTTACTATTTTGACTTTTTGCTAGTCTAGTCAAAGCTGTTTGAAAAGAAATATTTTCTCCTTTTTTAAGTCTTTTGCTGTTCGTGTGTTAAAAGCACATTCTAGGTTGAAGTTACTTTTTTCTAGTCTTGTATATCTGACTTAAGTAAAATCATGTATGGATTATACGTTTTAGTTTTCTGAACTAAACTGGTCTGTTATACATGCTAAAACTTACTTATCCTTGTAACAGAGTAATTAAATACAGCATGGAGGGGAGAAAGCAACATTAAAGCTAAAATAATATTTTGGGTACTGAAATTATTTATGTTGCTAAAGAGATGCAAAAGAATGCAGGTGACAGGACGGCTATGTTACAGCAGTCTTATTTTGAAGATTTATTTACACACAATTACTTTAAGGTCTTATTTTTTTACTTTTTAAAAGTTTTTTATTTTAAAGATGTGGGCTACAATTCAGGGTTAGGTATACAAATGTTTATTTTGCAGGTACCATCAACAAGGGTAGGTGTGCCGCCTACCCCAGCAGATTCCCACTACTGCCAATCCCACCTCCCCCCAATTCTGGCAGTTTCCCACTACTGCCAATCCTTTTCTTACAGTATTATGACAATTGTTCAAGGTCCACTTATGAGTGATAATATGCAATACTCAGTTCTTTGTTTCTTTGTCCATCCAAGTTGCTGTGAAGTTCATGATTTTGTCCTTCTTTATGACTGTGCAATATTCTATTGTGTATATGTACCCCCAATTTTTTTTATCCAGTCCTCTTTTGATGGGCAGCACGGTTGGTTCCATATTTTTGCTATTGTGAACAATGCTGTAAAAAATATACATGTGCAGGTATCTTTTTCATAGAATGATTTGAGTTTCTCCGGGTATATTCCCAGTAAGGAATTGCAGGATCATATGGAAGGTCAATTTGTAGATCTTTTAAAGAATCGCCAAAATATTTTCCACAGAGGCTGTACTAGTTTACACTCCCACCAACAGTATAGAAGTGTTCCCTTTTGCCACATCCTCTCCAGCATCTGTTGTTTTTTGAGTTACTGAAGTTTTAATTTTCATTTCTTTGATATAAGCTCTTATTTTTAGAAGAGATATTTTCCCCGTGGCAATTTGTCATAAATTCTCACCTTTGTACTTCAGAATGATTAAGTGCTATCCTTTAATCATAAATTTTGAGGGAAAAAATAAATGACATCATACAATCTAAAAAGAGAGAACATTCTTATATACAAATAATAAGACATTTTCATTGGATCAAATCAGAATTATAGAACCTGAACCAAATTATGGTTTGTATCTTCTATATAATATCACACAGACACCAGAAAAACCCGTTTTAAATTTTCAGATTGATAGGATTAGAGTGATGTTTTAATTTGGGGGGGGTAAATGTGTAAGTACTTCTGTCCCTAACTTGTAATTGATGGCATCTATTCTGCTTTCTAAAAATATATTTTATCGTTGTGTTTAATTTTTCTTATTAATTAAATCCCTTATCAGAAACCTTGCCTGAATTTAGACAGGACTTTTGTTTTTTTTTTTTCAGTCGGAGTCTTACTCTGTCACCTGGAGTGCAGTGGCCGCTCCCGCCCACTGCAGCCTCAACCTGCTGGGCTCTGGTGATCCTTCCGCCTCAGCCTTCCAAGTAGCTGGAACTACAGGCGCATGCTACCATGGCCGGCTAATTTTTTGATTTATTGTAGAGATGAGGTCTTGCCAAGTTGCCCAGGCGGGTCTCAAACCCCGCGGTCTCAGGCAATCCACTCATCTCAGCCTCCCAAAGCGCAGGATTACAGGCTGAACTACCAAGCCCGGCTAGAAAAGACTTTTGATTATTGGTTTTCTTCTTTTGCTCTTGAAAATAGCCTAGTCCTAGAGAATTGTTTCTTTAATTGAACATCTGCAGGGTCTTCCAAGAAGCAGATGCCAAGAGAGTATTAAATGTTCAAGGATGTTACTTGGGGAAATGGCCATGTGGGAGAGAACCTGGAGGAGGCCAAGAAAGGTTGGGAGGACCATTAGAAGGTGATGCGAGTCTAACCCAGAGGGATAGAGAAGCATGAAATAAAGTGACTTAGATTGTCACACAGTTTAAGGAAGGCTCATCTAAGTTGTTGGAGAACCCTTGTACCAATGTCAGCCAGCAGAGGTATACTCCTGTCTCCCAGGAATCCCTGCACGTGGGATATTAGGGCTGGGAGAAACCTGTGGGAAGCATGACTTCGGGGCATACACAGCAGTAAATTTGGGGCACAACTGCTGAGGCATTGGTCTTTTATGCCCCCTATAGGTGAAGGTCTGCAAGGCACATTCTCATGACTACCACACCTTCCAAGTGGCAAATTCTGGAGGTAGTCCAGGAAATGTTTAAACCCTTCTTTTCTCTACCAACCTATCATGGCAAAAAAGTGGTAGCAGTAAACTGTATCGACAGAATACCCTGGATGGGATATGTGTATTTTAGTAGAACAGTACAATAATCTGGGTATTTTTTTTAATTCTTGGATATTATAGAATGCCTGCTGTGTTCATGGAGTTATTTCAGATATGACTCTAGAGTAACAAGACTTTAGTTTTTCATAAGCAGAGAAAACTTGCTTAATGAGCAAGACTTGTTATTTGTAGTCTATCCATTTTCTGCAATAATTCTGCCATGCTCACCTCTTTGGGAGTAGGTTTGGGGCTGATTTAACTAGCTTAGTCCTTTGGGTTCATAGCCAAACATGGCATGTACAAAGGCAGGTATCCCTTTCCACATTTCCACAAAGAACATACATTGGCGTCCAAACAAACTAACATTGTAGATACTCTACAGTTTATAATATAAAACAGTTTTACATTTTCACAGTTACTGATGCATTTGTTCACTTCTGCCTTATGTTATAGGCATAGGTATGTTTCTCACTTTTACCCATAAGGAACCCAAGGCTGAAGGAGGTCAAATGACATGCCCATTATCACACAATTAGTGAGGAACTAAAGCTCAAGTATAACTTTGTCTCCAAATTACATGTTTCTAAGATGGTCTTCTCAGGAAAAGAACAGTGCAGGTTTATACAGAAGCTTGCTCACCTCCCTCCCCCTTGGCTTTTTCATTCTCACACCTTTTTCTACTTCTCCAACATCTGTCCCATTTTCCTTCCCTCTCCCCCTTCCCAAGTTATAGCCTCCCTAGATGTGATAGTTTTTATATCACCAATTCCCCATCTAGCACAAGAGTGTTCTTCTAACAGGATGCCAGTGAAAATTTTCTGGGCCCAGGAGGTATATAACTTGGGGTTATATCATGGGGAGGGACAGGGACATGGGACCAGCAGCTTTGACCCTTGTTTTGTATTTCATGGTGGCTGTTTTAGAAATATTTGTGAGACTTGTTAATCTTGACCTAACCTCACCTATACTCCCCAAAGTGTAGTTTCAAAGGACAGCCAACTCTGATCTGAGTTAGGTAGTAGCCAGCTGACTAGACTTCTATGAATGAATAGAAGTCAGCACTGGTTTTGGCATCATCACAGGAAACAGACAGACCACACAGCAGTCTTCCCTATGTTCGTTTGGATTGGATTTGACTGTGAGTTACAGAAAGTTCAAAATGCCTTATAGAAGATAGAGACTTATTTTTTCCTCTCAAGTAAACTCTGGAGGTAAGTACTATAGTCCAAGGCCAGCATGGCAGTCTGCTCCATGAAACCCTTAGGGAGCCAGACTTCTTCAAGCTCACCACTCTAGCATCCCTGCAGTGTAACCATGACGGCGTGGATCAACATGGCAGCATTCCTATTCCAAGCATAGTCAGAAATGGTCAAAGAGCAAGAGACAAAGGACATGCACCCGTTATTTCCTAAGGTTTCTAGAAACTGCCACATAACAATCTGCTTGCATTCCATGTAAGGCTGATCTTAGAAACATGGCTATAAGCCGGACTCGGTGGCTCAGCCTGTAATCCCGTGCCTTTGGGAGGCTGAGGTGAGTGGATTGCCTGAGCCCGCAGGTTCGAGACCTGCCTGGGCAGTGAGACCTCGTCTCTACAATAAATCAAAAAATCAGCCGGGCATGGTAGCGCGCGCCTGTAA
>NW_007256119.1:45300-46634 GCF_000164805.1 Carlito syrichta | reverse complement strand
CACTCCAGTCTGGGTGACCGAGTGAGACTCCAACTCAAAAAAAAGAAAAAAGAAAAGAAACATGGCTATATCTGATTGCAAAAGGCTGGGCTATGTGATTTTTTACTTTTGGTGACCCTGTGCCCAGCTAAAAATTCTATTACAATGGAAAAAAGGGTGTTGTTGTGTTGGAGGAAACCGTTTCTGTCACACCATTTTTAAATCCTTTATCTTGAATTATTTATTTATTCCCTCTAGTTGCCATGTTAGATTTGCTCATTTGCATGCTTTTCATGGTAGAGACCATTTTGACAGCTAGTTGTAACCAAGTTTAAATTCCCTCTACATCTGAAAATCACCTGCCTCAAACCTAGCATCATTATCCAAAGTATATTTTGGGAAATCCTAGGAGGTGTTAGTTAAAAGGGCCCCAATATCAAATAAGCTTGAGAAACATTGCATTCTTTATAGCATTCTCTTTAAGATTCTCCATGCACACTCGTGCATAAAAAGTTCTGCTGGAAGGAAGTCTGCTCAGCATATTTTGATCATGTTAAAAACTTATTTGCCCCTCAAACATGTTTTCAGAACATTTAGTAACATAGTCACATCCTGTGGGCCATCCTTTGAGAAGTGCAGACACTAAAGGTCTGGGTGAATATTGAAGGGGGGAAAGCATCATGATCTCTGCCCACGCCCTCTTACTTTCCCACACTTTAACATGGACCTTTTTCTTTTCCCTTTCTAGACTGACAGATCTCATTCCCACCACAGAGACTTCAATTGCACCCTGCCAGAGACCTGAAGTTGGGCAGACTCAGCTGAACCCAGGAATCCTTCCCATCATCAATCCAGCCCTGATGCCTCGGAAGAGAGCCATGGTTCAACCCCCATCTCAGGCTTCAGATTAGTAACTTGATGATTGTGAAAGTCTGTGAACCTCTCTGTTATCCTGGATGACAAGGAGGTCTTGGAAAGTCTGGTTTTGCTTCAGGGATAGAAGCCAAGACACAAAGAACAGTGCTTTTCCATGAGCAACAGGAGGTGAGCTTCTGTTGAAATTGTATGGCAAATGGCTGGCCAAAGGGAGACCTTATTGAATTCTAAGATGCATCTCCAAGACGAGTCAAGTCTGTTGTCTCTATTTTTCTAGTCTTGGCCTTGATTTTGTGATTTGGTTAATTTATCCCATAACTACCTCTTTATGTATTTGGGGGGATTTTTTTTCTTTTTTTTTTTTTGCCTTGAAAGAAATAAGACTCACCTCTTTGGCAATCACAGAGGAATACTGTTTCTTTTTTTTCTTTTTTTTTTTTCTGAGTTGGAGTCTCATTCTGTCGCCCAGACTGGAGTGC
>NW_007256119.1:40830-45280 GCF_000164805.1 Carlito syrichta | reverse complement strand
CCTGATTTTTTGGTTTATTGTAGAGATGAGGTCTTGCTGCCCAGGCGGGTCTCGAACCCGCGGGCTCAGGCAATCCACTCACCTCAGCCTCCCAAAGGCGCGGGATTACAGGCTGAGCCACCGAGCCCGGCACGATATACTGTTTCTTTAAAAATGTGTCTCCTGAAGTACCTGTTACCCCTTCAAGTTTTGGTATTCTGTTTCTAAGTAAATGAGTGACCTTTGTTTCATCAAGAAGATTGTTCCATAATATCGAGTAACTGAACACAGCCATCACTTCCCCTACTACGAAGCTGCTTTTAGTGTTTTTCGTGGCCATGTACTCATCGGCAGGCATCCAGACTGGGATCAGCTACATGCAGACCATCAAAGAATGCTTTTGTCATGCAGCGTGCCAACAGGTACAAAGGTGGTGTGTAAGGTAGCATCAAAGCCCAGTTGAATATGTAGATACTTGGGTACTGACTAAAGGAGTAGTTGGTAGATAAGGATGATAGATAAAGGAAGACCTTCTGAGGGAAACAAGTATTGACCCTTGTTAATGTTATTGATGTTCAAGCATCAAGACAACAAAACAGCCTATCTGAAATATTACTAGTGATAGGGGAGTTCTGAAGCAGAAATAGAGTGTGTGCTAAAGAGAAATTGTTCCTGTTGTTAAAATTTTGTTGTGAACCCGTTGGGACTAAAACATAAATCAAATACAAAAAGTAAATTCTTGGGAAGATAAAGATGTGAGGTGAGCTGGTTCAAGTAAAGGCAAATTAACAAAGGCCCTGGGATCTTTTAAATTTTTATTTAATGAATGCATACAAATTATATTCCTTTTCAGTTGGAGTTGGAGTTACCTGATGAAGAAGGTGACCCTAGAGAAGAAAGCATGGAAAACCAGTTGCATGAAGATGAATCTGTGGTTTGGCACTCCACCCATAGTCTGTTTGAAGACTGGTATCTCCTGTCACAAAGAAAAATGATTACTTTGAAATGAGTTCTTATGCATACTAGGAAAGAAGGATCTTTAAAGTGAGTGCATTAAAATTTATACTTAAGTGTGTACAAGAGGGATTCATTTTATGTTAAACATATTGTGTTACCTGTTAGCTGTGGCTTATATAACTTATTTTCTAATAATTCAAAATCTTTGTTTTTGGTATGAGTGCCATTCTCAACCATGCCAATTTTAACAAGAATTAAATGACATAAGAAACTTTAGGCTATGTAAATGGAGCATCTGAATCTCATTTTATATTCAGTTTCTATGTATGTTTTGAAACATATTGGCTTATGACCAGGCACTGTTGTTTTTAATCAGGATTGAGAAATTGCTTGTCCCTATATTTATTCTCTTTGTAAAACAGTCATTTAGTCATCCCCTCAACAAATGTCAATTGATTATCTGCTATGTGCCAGACACATTTTAAGGCATTGTACACTTATCAGTGAACAAAGAGGAAAGAAATTTTCCAAGATCTTATAGTTTTGTGGTGAGTGAGGGAGTGGTATATACAATGAAACATTTATCCTGATAACCAATTATGATAAAAAAAAAAGTAAACTACACAACCCATTAGAAGGTTCAAAGTACTAAAGGAAAAATAGGCCCAGGTAAATGGAATCAGATTGAGGCACAGCAGAAAGAAGCACAGTGAGGCGATTGCAGTTTCAAATAGTGTGGTCAGGGAGAGCCTCACTGAAAAGATAAGATCTGAGAAAAGACTTAAAGGAGGTGAGAAGAGAATTCCAGGCACAGGAGAGCAAGTGCAGAGGCCCTGAGTAGGAGCTTCCAGTATTCAGGGGACAGCACAGTTTGACTGGAGTGGAGTGGTGGAGTGAGTGAGAGACAGCATAGCCATAAGTCCTGTAGGGCAAGAGTCAGCAAACCGGTGCAGCCTGCTTTTGTGAATAAAGTTTTATTAGAACATAGCAATGCCCATTTGTTTATCTATTTGCTGTGACTGTTTTCATGCTGCAGCTGCAGAGTGGAGTGGTTAAAACATAGACAATCTAGTCAACAAAGATTAACATATTTACTGTTTGGCTTTTTATAGGATATGTGTGCTGACCTCGAACTTTGGCTCTGAGAGAAATGAGAAGCCATGGAGATTTGAGCAGAATAGTTACAGGATCTTACTTATGTTTTAAAAAGAATTATGACTACCATATTGACAAATTTTAGGGGGCAAAAGTAAGAGCAGAAACACCAGTTAGGACTGTATTTCAAAAGGTGCACCAATGTTATCCCAAGATGTCACAGCAGATTCAACTGAGTGTAGCAGGATATTTTAAATTTGTGAGGGATTCATTGCAAATCTTGACATCTGTAGTGTGTGAACTTCTACCCAGTAGGTAGTTCACAGCTTTAACATCAGGTCATGCTATGTTACTTTCAATGATGCAATTTTCTGCAAAGCTGTATTAGTTTCCAGTGACTGTTCTAACAAATTACCACCAACTTGGTGTCTTAAAAAGAAAAAAAATTATTCTCACAGTTTTGGAGCTCAGAAGTATGAAATCAGCATCACGGGGGCAAAATTAAGGTGTTGAGAGGGCTCTACTCCCTTCAGAGACTCTTGGGGAGACTGTTCTTTGCCTCTTCCATCTTCTGGTGGCTGTCAGCATTCTTTGCCTGGTGGCTGCATCCCTTCAACCTTTGCTTGTGTAGTCCATTGCCTTTTGCTTCTTCTATCTGTATTCAATTTCCATCTGCCTTCATTTGATAAGGACACATGGGATTGCATTTAGGGTTCACCCTAATAATCCAGGATAATCTCCTCATCAGTGCATCTTTCATCATATCCAAAGACTCCTTTTCTAAGTAAAGCATAAATACTTATTAAATTGTTGGTACCTAACTATTTAATAAATAAGACTGTTAAATACTTCTTTTGGTGAGATAAATGGGATAAGAGCTTGATAAGTCTAGAAAGTTTGGGAACCTCTGTCTTGTGAAAAGGATATGTCAATAATCCAGGCAGGAAATAATGAGGGCTTGAGCTAATATGACAATGGAGGAATGTGGTTAGAAGTAGAAAGGTTTTAGATACAATTAAGGTTGATGAAATTTGCTAATGTTCTGGGTATGCAGTTGGGAGGGAGAAACAAGAGTCTAATGACTTCAAAAGCTTCTGGCCTGAGCAACTGGAATAATGGAATTGCCATTAACTGAGATGAAGAAAATTATATGGATCGGTTTTGTGAGGGGCGGGGGTTGAGGTGAGATTGGAGTTTCAGTTTTGTTCATGTTTTAAAAAAGTAGATACAAAGGGAAGCCATAGAGGGAAGGGAAAGGTACACCTTCCTAACCAGGGCCTGCCTCTGGATTCTTCATCTGCCCAGCAGGGTTATTCCACCTCTCACAGAGGCCAAATGTTTCCCAAATATGAGCCCTCTAGACTGTTTTTAACTTCTCACTCAGTACATGGAGTGAGCAAGTACAGGCATGAAGTGCCGAGGTAGAGGGGACTCAGGAATCCTTGTCTGACTCGGAGTCTTAACTAATTTGGAGCAAATGGAACTCTGCTTCAGGAAACTACAGGGCTTCTAATTTTAAATAATTATGTCAAAAAAATTGGCACTGACCTCAGAAAGATGGAGGCAGCACTATATCTTTGAATCTCCCGAAATCCTCTCGTGGAAATAGACCAAAGAAAACCAAAACTTGTGTAGCATTTGGCACCAAATGGAGGACAAAGTTCTCCCTCTGAACCCCAACACAGTGGATTGGGCAACTAATAGTCCCCAGAGCTGCCTGGTGTGACCACTGCACAAGAGGGAATGGCAGACAGGTGGCCTTCAAAGTGCCAGCAGATGTTCACTGGAAAGCACAGAGGGCCAGTTGGAGAACAGCTGAAACCTTTTTGCCCAGTCCCAAAGTAAGCACAGGGTCTAGTAGTGGATTCTGAAAGGCAGAAGCAAACTAGCCCTTCAACATTCTTGAACCTAAGCAGTCAGAACTCCTTTTCAGGACACAGTTCCTCCCAGAAAAGAAACTGCCAGGAGTAACAACAAACACAAAGGATAAAAGTCAGGGATGGGTGCAGAGCTGGGAAATCTCAGGAAGCAAGCCACCATGTTTTTTAATACTTTATTACAAAAACAGGCCAGGTGTAGAGGCTACCACCTGTAATCCCAGCACTTTGGGAGTTTGAGGCAAGAGTATCTCTAGCCCAGGAGTTTGAGACCAGTCTGGATAACATCTTAAAAAAATTGCCTGGATGGTGGTACATGTCTGTAGTACCAGCAACTTAGGAGGCTGAGGCGGGAGGATTGTTTGAGCCCAGGAGTTTGAGGTTGTGATGAACTGTGATAGTGCTACTGCTTTCAACCTTGGCGACAGAGTGAAACTCCATTTTTTTTTATAATCAGTATTTTTTATTATGATATTGTGGGGTACAGTTAAGGGTTAAGTATACAAATATGTTTCATTCAGGCACCCTTGTTGATAAGAGGT
>NW_007256119.1:39504-40541 GCF_000164805.1 Carlito syrichta | reverse complement strand
AAATTCATGATTTTGTTCTTTTTTATGGCTGCGTAGTATTCCATCGTGTATATGTACCACATTTTTTAATCCAGTCCTCTTTTGATGGGCAGCATGGTTGCTTCCAGGTTCTTGCTGTTGTAAGCAATGCTGCGATAAACATACGTGTGCAAGTATCTTTTTTATAGAGAGATTTAAGTTCTTCAGATATATTCCCACTAAGGGGATTGCGGGGTCATATGGGAGGTTGATATTTAGAGCTTTTAGGAATCGCCAAACTGCTTTCCACAGAGGTTGCACTAGTTTATACTCCCGCCAACAGCGTAGAAGTGTTCCCTTTTCACCACACCCTCTCCAGCAGCTGTTGTTTTTTGAGTTGTTGATAATTGCCATTCTGACTGGAGTTAGGTGATATCTCAGTGTGGTTTTGATTTGCATCTCCCTGATGATTAGTGAGGTTGAACATTTCTTCATGTGTCTGTTGGCTGCTCAGATATCTTCCTTTGTGAAGTATCTGTTCATATCTTTTGCCCATTTTATAATGGGATTGTTTGTTTTTTTTCTTTTCAGCACGTTTGAGTTCCATGTAGATTCAAGATGTTAAGCCTTTGTCAGACCTGGTGTTGGCAAATACTTTTTCTCAGTCTGTAGGCTGCCTCCCTGCTCTCTTGATGGTTTCTTTGGCTTTGCAGAACCTTGTCAGTTTAATAAGGTCCCACTTGTCTATCTTCTCTCTTATGACCTGTGGGTTTCGGGTTTTGTTTAGGAATTGGATGCCAGTTCCGATTTCCATGAGGGTTTGTCCTTCATTTTCTAAGGTTCTTATGGTTTGAGGTTTTACATTTAGGTCTCTGATCCATTTGGGGTTAATTTTTGTGTATGGGGATAGATAGGGGGCCTGTTTCAATCTTCTGCATGTGGTCAGCCAGTTTTCCCAGCACCATTTACTGAATAAGTTCTCCTCTTCCCAGTGGTAGATGGTGGAGGCTTTGTCGAATATGAGTTGGTTGAGAAATTGAGGTTTTGCTTCTGGAATCTCAATTCTATTCCATTCATCT
>NW_007256119.1:2333-39235 GCF_000164805.1 Carlito syrichta | reverse complement strand
AATTGTGCTTTTTATTTGGGTTTCTGTTTGTTTATTATTGGTGTAAAGAAATGCGATTTTGTTTTGTACATTTATTTTGTATCCTGAGACTTTGCCAAAGGCCTTTATCAGTGTAAGGAGGTTTTTGACAGATTCTTTTGGATTTTTAAGGTACACAATCATATCGTCTGCAAAGAGAGATAACTTGACTTCCTCTTTTCCTATTTGGATACCCCTGATTGCCTTCTCTTCTCTGATTGCTCGAGTCAGGACTTCCAATACTATTTTGAACAGGATGGGTGAGAGTGAGCATCCTTGTCTTGTTCCAGTTTTCAGAGGAAATAGTTCCAATTTTTGGTGATCTGGATTCTTCTGCTGAAATGAGGGTTTTTGTGGTCTTGCTTTTCCACCTTCCTTAGGTGGCTTGTTAGGCTATTAATTTGTGATCCTTCCATTTTCTTCATGTGTGTTTGCAGGGATAGAAACTCCCCTCTTACTACAGCTTTTAAGGCATCCCAGAGATTTTGGTAAGATGTTTCTTCATTTTCATTTGTTTCCAGGTATCTTTTGATCTCTGTTTTGATTTCATCATTGGCCCAGGAGTTGTTTAGCATCATGTTGTTTAGTGTCCATGTCTTTGTGGGTTTTGGGGGGAACTTGTTGGTGTTAATGTTTATTTTATTCCACTGTGGTCCGAGAAGGTGCATGGTAGAATTTCGGTATTTTTAAATTTGCTTATGCTTGATTTATGGCCAATTATGTGGTCGATCTTAGAATACGTTCCATGCGGTAATGAGTAGAATGTGTATTCTGTGGTCTTTGGATGGTGTGTTCTGTAGGTATCAATTAAGTCCATTTGGTCCAGCGTCACATTGAGGTTCCGGATCTCCTTGCTGATTTTTTGTCCTGATGATCTGTCTAGCGTTGTGAGTGGGGTATTAAAGTCCCCAGTTATGATGGTGTTAGAGTCAATATCTTTCTTTAGAAACTCTATTTTCAAAAACAACAGTAACAACAGCAAAAGCTTTAAAAGAACATAAGTGAATAATTAACATAATGGATAATGTCTTACATAATTTTTAAAACTCAACAGAGATTAGAAGAATTCCAGAAAAATGGTTAAAAACCAATTAGTAAAAAAGATAATGCAAATACATATAGGAATTTTGGCATGATATAAAAGGGGTATTTCAAATCACTGGGACAGATTATTCAATAAGTGATGATACAAACAAATTGTGGTGCAAATAAATATCTCTGGACATACACTTATATAAGTGGCAAAAGTAGGTATCTCTAAGGGAGAGGGGAAGTGGGTGGCTTGGAAACGTGGGGAAAAGGGTAAATTTCCCCTTTTGTCTCTTTCTAATGTTCTATCATGTGAATCTATTACCTCTGAGGTTCAAATGCTTGTGTTCCAATCCCAACTCCCCTACTTGTTAGCTTTCAATCTTGGAAAAATTCCCAATACACTCTACATCCTCAACTGTGAAGTGGGCTGAACTAAGCCAGGTGATGCCTGGCAAAGTATAAAATCTCAATATATATAACTTATTAGTGGAAACAATCCAAATGTCCAGCAACTTACAACGGATAAGCAAATGTGGTATAGTAATATAATAGAATACTTTGCAGTCATGAAGAGGAATGAAGTACTGGCACACACTAAAACATTGGTACACTTTTAAACCGTTATGCCAAGTGATAGAAGCCAGATACCAAAGGTCAAGACTGTGATTCCACTTTCATACACTGTCTAGAAAAAGCAAATCCATAGAGACTGATGGGAGCTTGGGACCAGAGGAAGGAGGGAAGGGAATGACTGATTGGTATCAAATCCAGGTGTTTCTTTTGGGAATGATAAAAATGTTATGGACCAGATAGTTGTGATGGTTGTGCCACCTTTAAATATACCAAATGCCACTGAATTGTGCCTATTTGAAGTGGATTTTATGTTGTGTAAATTATATCTCAAAAAATAATTTTGAATAGTAAATTACTGATTTTCTCATGGTGATGATGTGCTATGCCATCTTCACCTTTGCCCTCTCCCTTCCTTTCCTGCCCTCCCCCCACTGCCTCCAACTCTCTTTACCTTCCACTATGCTTCAAAGCTCCCCAAGGAGCACCTCTAGGCATTGGGAGCCTGTGTCCTGTAGCTTTGGGGGTGACCCAGTGTGCAGGCATGCCCACCTCTTATCCTGTGGAAATGGACACAGAGTCAACTTTTCTTGTGCACCTTGGTTGATGGTGTCAGTGCAAGAAGGCTGCACTCAACCGTTTTGTAGAAAGGTTGATGGCAGGAGCCCTTCAGCTTAATATTTAGACCTTTCCAAAAGTTTGATCTTGTATGCTGGTAACCTCCAGATGCTGTGTGATGAAAGCCAGGTTGCCACTACAGGTGCTTGAAAACACTGAGGATTTGGGGGGCTCCCAAAGGGCTCCTATTGAGGCCTCACCCCTTAGCATGCAGTGTGCCCTCAACCCATTCTGGAACCTCACTAGTAAAGTGACAAAGTGATACTGGCTTTGTGTCGCTTTGCATGTTGTTGTAAATGTTCACTCAAGTAGTACTTCTCGCTGGCCTGGTCATAGTTGAGCAAATGATGATTTATTTTTCAACTGCTGTTCTGGGTAAACCTAAACTGTGACAGTTTACCTGTTGAAGCCCCAGGTTAACAACTGCCCTAGAATTACTGTGGGACCTTGCAACTCCCCTGGCAGGGCTCCCCTATGTTTTATATTCACCTTTTCCTGCTATAATTATATGGTTAAGGTAACCCAACCTATTGGGGATGTGTCTGATACCTTATTTTCTAAAATATTTACCTGGTAAGCCATGAGACTTAAGGCAACTCTCTGTGAGAGATATTTTACATTGCTTCTGATCACCCAAACTCAGTGCCTTCTTCCACTTTGTTCAAATGTTATTCTTCAGCCCTAACCTCAGAATCTGCATCTAACTTCAGCCATTGTCCCCATTCCTGATTATTTTCATAAGCCCACAAAAGTCTCTCTCCTTTTGGCCATTCTAGTTCTGAACCAGGTTCCCTTTTTCTTCCCCAGTTCTCATCCCATTTTCCCCTCTTTCCAATCCAACTTTCAGTTTCTTCTTTCGCATGCAGCCTTTGATCCCTACTTTACCAAAGAAAAATCACAATTAACAAGAATGTCAAAACTCAAAAGACATCTTTATTGGTCACATACTGAGAAATTCTATTAAATTCTTTGTTAAATATAATAATCAAAATGAATAGAGAAATTTGTATCTATCATTGTATATGTGGAAAACTAGCTGGTACCCAAAGTGATACCAACAATCTTGGCAGATCTTACATTATGTAGCTGTAGTATTGAACAATTTCTATATTCTTTTCCATCTCAACACAAAACTGCACTTTCCCCCAAACAGATGTATTTAGCAACATTTTCACACTGTTGGACCTGCCTCTTCATGGCCTCACACTCTGGCCTCTGCTCCTCTCTGATGAGTATTGACTTTACTGGTCAAGGAACAACATTAGGTTTCCTCCATGGAATTGGTTGGAGGCTGAAGTCTTGGAGTAGATATTGGCTTTTAGGCTTGGGTGATGACTGGAACTTGGTCCCACCAGTGGAAGTAAGCTTAATATGAAGAGAAGTACAAGTTGATGTTTTGTAGGGTGCAGGCCTAAAAGCAGCAGACCGAGGGATAGTAGGATTTGTTAAGCTAGGTCAGGTTACATTGGTCGAAATTGGCTGAGCTGGTGTGGCAGGACCCATCAAATATTGTGTCGGTTAGGATGGATTGACTGCAGTAGATTGAGCTGAGTTAATAGAACCAAGACCTGGCAGAGTAAGGCACAGCAGGCCTGTGTGAGGCCAGATGCTGTGACCATTGAGGAACAGGTCAAGCTTGAGGTTTCCCCAGGGTTGGGAAGGGCAAGGGTACTAACTTGACCTTTCCAGGTAATGGCAGCTCCTACTCAGATGGAGATGGGCACTGTTTTTTCAGCACTGCCGTTTAGTTTCTGGACTTTGACTTGCATTTTCTTACGACCTTTACCCTCATGTGGGGTATCCAGCTGTAGTTTGAAAGCTACAGATAGCTTGGGTCTTTGTTGTTGCTTGAGTTTCCCAGGGTACAGGAGATAGAGACTCCAGTTATCTTAGTACTCTTCTTCCCTGGTTGATGGAAAACTTTCAGACTTCAGTTTATCCAAGTCTAGGCAGCTTTGAGGCTTTTTAAAGATCTCTTGCTTTAAATCAACCCAGGTTGATTTTTTTTTTTTTCTGCTTCATCCTGGGAGTGGTTAGCTCTTCTGTCTTGACTGTGTTCCCTGGCTGCTTAATCTGTTCAGATTTCTTGGAGTTGGTTTCTCTGATTCTTTTGTCTTTGTCTTTCCATAGCCCCTAGTTTTGCAAATTCTGCTGGGCACAGCTTTCTGAGATCTGCTTTCAGAATGCTTGACCACATCCACAGGAGACCTGTCACTGGCTGCAGCACTACCAAAAACCACTTCTCCTTCTAATAGGCACTCTGGCTTCTGGTTGGATTTTGGCCGCAGGAGCACCATTGATAGGCTCGAAAGTTTTGTGTTTGTTCTTCTTGACTTGATTAGAGGGACCCTTTATGATACTTGACTTTTCTTGCACCTGATTCACCTCGATGGCGCTTGTATCTTTGGTTTTGATTACTGTTAGACCTTTGAATTGTTCAAGATCTTTTAAGGAATCAAAGAGCTAGGGAAGGTGAATATCCTCTACTAGTGTTTTGATGTCTGTAAAACTTGTGCTAGACTCAGTCCCACTTTCAAGTGTCCCTTGGTTCTCAAGACTTAGGCTCTTCTTTCCTAGATTGCCATTTTCAGAACCAGGCTGCTCCTCAGGGCCAAGAAAATCAATGCAGGCCAGAAGCTGGTGAATAGCAGGAATTTCTAAAGGGAGTAGTTATGCATCTTGGTTTTCTGTTGGGATCTGGTAGGCATCCAGAGGCTTGGAAAGCTTGGTTTTTATGTCATCCAAATTCTTATTCTCTGATTCTTCATGTGTTCCTGGAAAGACAAAAAATTATGAAAACCATATATAACATCACAGAACTAAAAAGATTATGTCACTATTAATGAAAATCGGGATGTAGCAAGCAGCAGAGTATAGGAATTTACTAATAAATGAAATTGTTATTTATATATACAATATTATAAACTTGAATACTGTGTACTCTATTTTAGTGAATACATAAACCAAGATACAGCTCCACTGAAGGTGATTGGGAATGAATTTCTAACCACTACATATATACAGAGGAAACCACTTTAGTAAACAGTATGTACCAAGTAGCAAAATACAGTAAATATGAGTGTATAGGTACCCATAATATAGATAGATACTTATTTCAATAAAAACTGGTACAAAGCAGAGAGCAAAACGTAAGTGTAAAGGAAGTCTACTATTGAGCTCATTCATATTTTTCTGAATATTACCCAACAAGTGACACATAATAATTCTATAAAAATGAATATCTAAGTTAATATAGTCACATAAGCAGAAAAGAACATTTAAAAGTTATTATGAATGTTTTATATTTCCTCAAATCCTAGATTATAGTCATTTTTCTCATTCAGGAAAATGTCAATTGTGAAAAAAAAACTTCCACTGCTAGAATGCAATTAAAATACAATTTGTTTGCATTCCCACCAACAGTGTAGACATGTTCCCTTTTCTCTGCATCCTCGCCATCATCTGTTGTTTTTTGTTTTAGTAATGATTACCATTCTTTCTTTTTTTAATTTTACTAAAATATTTACATTCAGAACTGTCAAGTGCCATGCTCACTTTGGCAGGACATATACTAATATTGGAACAATGCAGAGAAGATTAGCATGGTGTATTTACAAATTCATGAAGCAGTCCATATTTTAAAAATTTTTAAAAATCTGTCAAGTGTCACTTGTTTTCAAGGAGGTAATAGATAAATCGAACAACTGAATGTGGGTTCTTTGATAAGCTACTTTCTTAATGCTACTGTTTTTTAGCCTTAGTTTCCTTCCTATTCTATTTTTCTAAGTATCTACCAAAACCAACTTTATTTTACCCTGCTCTGATTAGGTTTCTACTCTGTGTTATTTCTGCTTTAATAAAAATCTTTGCTTCTCTTCAGCATTCCATCTCAAACTACCTTTCTTTTTTCTAGAAAATACCTCCATCTCTTTTATTTATATTTTTTTCTGTCTTCATTTTGTATTTTCTTCCCCATCTCAGTTTCTGTTGGTCAGTGCTTAATGAAACAGTTCAAATTTTTATAATTCAGAATATCTGCCTCCTTATAAGCTGGTACACTCTATTCTCTTTTTATTTCCTCTTTTTAGCTAGTTTTAATAGAAAGTTTCAAACCATGTAAACATTACATTCTGAACATCGCTAAATTAAAAATGCTAAATATCTGTGGAGGAATACTATAACTGATGGAACATCTTGGTACATATTGCTAGCTTTCAACATTACCTAGATATTTTTTCTGTTTCACTTAAAACAAATGCTTTAAAAAAAAATCTGATTTCATTTTCAGTATGTATTTTCTTTAAGACTCAAGGTTAAAAAGAAGGGTACTAGAAGGATTATAATCTGCATGAAATCAGTCTATAATCTGCATGTAACAGATAGGGAAATGGATTTTGTCTCACAAAGTTATGTAAATGATTTACCCAGAGCCACACTACTAGGAAATTTCAAAGCCAAAACTGAAATTAGATCTCCAGATTTCTAGTTCAATACTTGCCCTCATTATTTCAAGCACTTTTAACTTTACTACTGAATTTAGGGGGAAAGAAATCTAATTAAGAACTTTAAAAAGTGTATTTTCTTGCCTGACATGATCAGAGAAGAGGAGACATCAACCGCAGATATAAGGGATGAGATGATATTTGTGTGAGTGACTGAAGCCAAAGAGTGCATGTGTCCAGTAGGAAAGTCACTGGTCACACTGGTCACTGGTCACTTGCGATGATCCAAATGTATTTATAGACAACTCCATGGTAATCCCAAGATTCTATCAGGCGGGGGTAGGTTTGGTAGGAGAATGATGTCACCAAGATGGCAGTTGAAAACTATGAGTTGCCGGGCTTGGTAGCTCAGCCTGTAATGCCGCACTTTGGGAGGCTGAGGTGAGTGAATTGCCTGAGCCCGCGGGTTCAAGACCCGCCTGGACAACTTGGCGAGACCTTATCTCTACAATAAATTTTTAAAAATTAGCCGGATGTGGTAGTGCACGCCTGTAGTTCCAGCTACTTGGAAGGCTGAGGCGGAAGGATCCCCAGAGCCCAGCAGGTCGAGGCTGCAGTGGCCAGGAGCGGCCACTGCACTCCAGTCTGGGCAACAGGATGAGACTCCAACTCAAAAAAAAAGAAAGAAAGTTATGAGGTAGCCAATAGGGAGGTCAGGTTCCCACCAATATGACAGGATTGACTGAAAGGAGTTAATAGGAAGGTATAAGAGCACCCAAGTGACTGAGCTCTGGGGAGGCAAAATCCTGCCACTCAGGCATCATCATCCCACTTTCAGGTTATTAGGGAGATCCTCTCTATGTTTTTTTATAGATGTTCATTAATACAGTTAATCGTTATTTATATTTTTATGTTATATTTAATGTTATATAATATTATACATTTATAATTATATGTTATGTATCCAGTTAATATCCTTGAAGAAGAAGAAAAGGGACATCTAGGTTGAGCAATTGCAGTTACTCTGAAGCTATGTCAGTGGATGTGATGAGTAAGATTTTACTGCAGCTTTTAAGGACCAAAGAAAAGAATTAGAGATCCTTTTGTAACTTGGTTGAAGAACAAGGTGAAGTTCATTGAGTGAGTGCACCTTGTAGGAAATAATGTGTGGTCAAGGCTTTCCTTGTTTAATTTTGTTACTTGAATCCTGCCTTCCTTGTGCAGGGCCAGACTGGGCAAGGTCAGACTTGCATCTCTCTTCTGCTCTTCCTTCCTTACCCTGATTTGAGGCATTGCTTCTGAGATAGGTCTTGATCCTGTGTTCTTCAAATAATGGGTGTTACTTCCTGTCGACTTCAGGTTTATCAGGGGAAAGAAATGGAGAGAAGCTCACTAATCTGTTTAGCATGCCCCTAGTGTTAACTGGGTCTAAAGAAGGAACTCAAACTGACAACAAGCCAGTGCCGAAATTTGGAAGATAAGGCACCTGTGATTAGATTTCACATCAGGGTTAGTGGCTCAGCCTGAACTGTATAAAGCATTTTCCATGTACACATTTGGGATGAAGCCAGATTTTACACCCAGGAATTTATTCAAATGTCAATGGTGAAAATGTACAAAATATCAGAACTGTCAGGTTTTCACTCGAGTCCCAGATGGTGATTTTATGCCCTTTTGTGGGTAATTTTGATAACTTTAGAACTGTTCAAACAAACTGGAAATGTTGGAGAGTGGAATAAAAGTAGTCATTTTGGGGATCAGAGGTCTCCAAGCGGTCATCATCCCCTGCCTACAGCTCCAGTGGAGTCAGCAGTACTGCATGTGCAAGTGCCTCACAAGCAGTGAAGTCCCCCACTATTATTGTTTGGTTGTCTGTCCTTTCTTAAATTGAATAGAAATTTTTTATATATACCTGGTTGCTTCTTTCTTTTCAAGATGGATACTACTTGCTGTTGAATTGAACCCTTTATCATTATATATTGTCCTTTATTATCCTTTTTTACCTTTATTGGTTTAAAGTCTGTTTTATGTGGTATAAGAATAGTGACTCCTGCTCTTCCTTGCTTTCCATTTGCATAAAAGATGTTTCTCCATCCCTTGACCATTAGCCTATTATTTGAAGTGAGATGGGTTTCCAGAAGGCAACAGAAGGATGAATTGTGGGTTTTTGTTGTTGTTGTTGTTGTTTTAACTCAGTTTGCCAGCTGGACATTTAAAGTGGTGTGATCAGGCCCTTAATGTTCAAGTTAGCTATTGCTAGGTGGAAGTTTGTTCCTAATGTACTGCTGTTAAGAAGTTTCTTTGTGGTTGATTTGTATGGTTTCCATACTTAGAATTCCCTTAATATCTTTTGTAGGGCTGGTCTGGAAGTCCTTTCCAGTGAGGCAAGCACCAAGGGAATTTGTCACACTGGAAAGGACTTCAACTCGCTATTATTTATGACGTTTAATTTGGCAAGGTAACAAATTCATGACTGGCATCACTTCTCTTTTAGTGTTAAAAGTGGACTCCAGTCTCTTCTGGCTTGTGAAGTTTCTGCTGAGAGGTCTGCTGCTATTCTCATTGGGTCTCCTTTGGTAAATGGTGTGTCTCTTCTCTCTAGCTGACTTTAAGATTTTTTCTTTTATGCTTCTGACCTTGACTAGTCTAATGACTATGTGCCTTGGGGATAGTTGTCTCATATAGTAGTTCACTGAAGTTCTCCAAATTTATTGTATTTGCATGGTGGCCTCTCTAGCAAGACAGGGGACGTTTTCTTGGATAATATCTTGAAAGCTTGTTCCAATTTGTCCTCACTTTACCCTTCTCTCTCAAGAATACCAATCTGACAGATTTGGTTTCTTTGCATAATTCCATACCTCTCGAAGGCTTTGTTCATTTTTTTAAATTATTTTCTATTTATTTTTGTCAGGCTGGGTTAATCAAAGAGTCTGTCTTTAAGTTCTGAAATGCTTTCTTTTGCCTGGTCAAGTCAGCTACTAAGGTTTATGAATGTGTTTTTAAAATTCCTGGAGTGAATTCTTCATTTCCAGAGTTCGGTTTGGTTTATTTTTTGAATGGCCAAGTCTGCTTTCACTTCATGAACTGTTTTCATAGCCTGTATGATTTGGGCATTGATGTTTTCTTGGATCTTATTGAGTCTCCTTGCCATCCATATTCTAAATTTGATATCTGTCTTTAGGGACAGTTCAGTGGTTAGTATATATTGCCTGGGAGCTGACAGGATCTTTTGTGGGTGTTGACATGCTTTGTCTTTTGGGATTGCCAGTGTTCTTGTGCTGTCCTCCTCATCTGCGGGATCAGATCTAATTGTTTTATTTTACTTGTTTATTTCTGTTTGCTAGAGGTGCTATTATTAAGATGGATCTTTGTAATGTTTTCTCCCCCAACTCCTGTTGGATGTGTCTGTGGCGTGTGCTGTGTCTATTGACTTCATTTTTTTCTCTTTGAATTGGAATCTCACTCTGTTGCCCAGGCTGGAGTGCAGTGGCATGCTCACAGCCACCTCAGTGTTGACCTGCTGAGCTCAGGCAGTCCTTCTTACTCAGCCTTTCAGGTAACCAGAACTATAGATGCACGCTACCATGTGATATATTGTAGAGATGAGGTCTCACCAACTTGCCCAGGCTGGTCTCGAACCCCTGGGCTCAGGCAATCCTCTTGCCTCAACCTCCTAAAGTGCTGGGATTACAGGCTTGAGCCAGCACACCTGGCCTATTGACTTCTTTTAGTGTCCTGACTCCCTGTTCTTTTCCTGCCCCATAGGATGCAGAGGCAGAGGTAGCTGTAGCATCATGTGTGTGTAGGGGGAGAGGCCCAATGGCAACCTCTTCAGGCTGTGTCCTCGGGGGAGCACTGATACATAGATGTTCACCTGAACAGAGGTGTTCAGGCAGAGTGGAACGGCTGTGTGGTCCCAGGGTGCCCCACCTGGTAGAGAGCTGTGGCATGTGTGTCTGGACAAAAGATGTGTGGGCATGCAAAAGTGTCTTTTCTCTTTGCTCCCTTCGTGACTCATGATTGGCAGGGATGGAGGTGGTGGAGCTGGCCAGGAAATGAGGTGGAGCTGACCTCCTTCCTCATTTCCTCTGTGACCCACAAGTGAGATGGATGAAGGTGGCAGTGAGGATGGGATCTGGGGGGGCACCAACCAGCACTGCTCCACCTGAATGATCAGGCAGGGGTTGGGTGGCCGTTTCCTGCCTGAACCGGACATTTCCTTTTACACAAGTGTGGAAAGCAGGACCCTGCCTTGCTGGAAGTCGGGGCACTACCCTTCTCTGGTCGAGTGTGAGCAGGGCCCCAGCAACTGCATTGGTGAGTGGTTGATAGAAGCCCTGCTGGCTCAGTCCCCCCAAGGTGATCAGGCAGGTTTGCGGCACCCTTTTCTACCTGGGTGGGGTCTTTAATCTGGCTCAGTGTGGGCTACCAGGGCCCTGCCTGGCTAGGAATTGCAAAGATTCTCTGCCTCCTAGTTTCCTCGCTGCTTCAGGGATGTGAAAGACAGTGATGACCGGCTGTGGGAGGCCTATCCTCCCTTCCCACAATCCAGTGGCCTCCTGAGCTCAAGCTGCAATTGCAGCTCCGGATTGAGTTTGGGACAGGTGTGACAGCAGGGATACCTCTGAGGATGTGACAGGAGGGATACCCTGTAGGGTATAGGAGGGAGTGAGGAGCACCCATGTGACCCAGTCCAAGGCCACAGAATGTGATCAGGAGGATCTTTCTGTGGTGGGGTGACGGCAGCCGGCACCAGGCTTCACAGGGAACCAGAGTCCCCCAGGCTCCATGTAGACCTGAGCAGTGCCTCTTTCCAGACTCTGGATGACTTTCTGCATTGGTCAGGACAGTAGGAGAAGGGAGTTGAGGGACGAGGTCTTTTATCCCATGACTTACTAGGGCCGCAGTGGTCTGTGGGAGGTGTGTGAAACTCTTTAAGTCTCTCAACCCTTCTCTTTGTGGGAGATCCTCTGCTGGTTCCACACCAGAGCCAGATCTGAAGGTGGCTGGAACTTGGTCCCCTTTGCTCTTAGTGGTCCCAGATGTCATTTTGATAAATTTCAGAATGAACATCCTGACAGTTGCCTCTGTTCTGCCATCTTGACCCTCCCAAGCTCCCAGGCCATGCTGCTATGGCTGGTGTGGAGATCACACTTTGAGTAGCAAAGAACTAGATTACTACAACTGCCAGAATAAAAGCAGGATGGACTGTTTCCTGTTGACTCAGGTGTTATGAAATTGAGGAACAAACAAGGGGATGGGAAGAGGAGGGGGAGATGTAAAGGGAACAGCATGCTCAAAGACCTCAAACAGAAAGAGAACTTCAGTTATTGAAAGAACTATAAGAAACTATGTCAGTTAGGGTACGGACAGAGTGAGGGTGGAGAGGCGGAGAGGTGCAGGGAGGCGCACCGCCAGAGCTGGCAAGCCAGGGGTGCACACTGGGAACCCAGAGATCTGAGTAAATGCAAAGAATTGCAACACAAAGAGGTGAGAGAAGAAAAGATTTATTTTTAAAAAGTTCACCCCCCACAGACAGGGAGTGGGCCTACACTCTAGGTGAGTGTGGTGACATAGCCCCCCAAAGCCCTGGCTTAAATCCTTTTCCTGGAGATGTTACACGTGACTTCCTTATCAACCACCTGTGGATGTCTTGGAGATCCTGTAACACAGAGACTCATTAATATACACCCACATTATCATAGCCCATAGAGAGGGGCATGACAAGGATTCTAATTCTCCTGCACCTTCCCAAACGACATTCCTTAGAGCTAATGGGTGCACCTCCCCTTATCTCCTAGGCGTTCCCAGTGGGTAGCTTTGGGGGATTCTTGGCTTTCCTGTAGATAGTGCCCAATTTACTGGAAGATCGAAACCCACCTGCTCTCCCTCTGAGCGGTCATAACTTTTGTAATTACAAGTTTCATGACTTTTACAGTCCTTGCCCAATGCATGATGTCTTAGGCCTTGTAACCCTTTACTCTAGGCAAGTATGATTGCCACTATGTGATACCTCTGATACCTGGAAGTCTGTTTCTGAAAAGACAAAGTCGGTAAAGTTAATTTTACCTAAAGTGTGCATTTCTCCAAAAGCATAGCTTCTACTTTCTCATCATTGTGTCAGGATTTAAGAACAAGATGAAAAATGACTTCGCAGTTTCAGTCTGTCCTTTCAGTCAGGCTGGGGACTGAGTACAGGGAATGGAGCAGAGGAAGGCCAAGCCCCATTTCTGGCTCTGAATTTCTAGGAGCAGAAGCCCTGTGTTCTCAGAGGAGCCCTCCACCAATGAGTGAATTGGGGCTCCAGGACTCCACCAACACCTCATATGACAAAGCATATGTCCTTGCTCCTCCCTGGGTCTCTCAACCTCCTCTGACCTCTGAGCCTCAGCAGGGCCTGGACCTTGCATATGGGAGATTAGTAAAGCCATTTCATTGTTTTTAGGTTTTGGTTTTTTTTGTTTTTGTTTTTGTTTTAGTTGGAGTCTTACTCTATCTCCCAGGCTGGAGTGCAGTGACACATTCACGGCCACCCCAGTGTCAACCTGCTGGGCTCGGGCAATCCTTCCACCTCAGTCTTCCACGTATTCAGAACTACAGGCATGTGCTACCACACTCGGCTAATTTTTTATTCATTGTAGAGATGAGATCTCGCCAACTTGCCCGAACTGATCTTGAACCTGCGGGCTCAGGAAAACCACTCACCTCGGCTTCCCAAAGTATTGGGATGACAGGCTGAACCACTGAGCCTGGCCCATTTCATTGTTATTAAATAAACCTTTAAAAGCTTAGAAGCCTCTGTGGACATCACTCATCTCCCACATACCCGGTGCTCCCTAATGCACTCCTCCTAATAGAATGGATCTTACTGAATAAGGAGAGTTGGCAAGAGCAGCAGCAGGAGAGGCCTCTCTGATGTTGGGCTCCAGGGCCCCACCATTAAATAAGAAGCTGGAACTACAGCTCGAGAGGTGACAGAAGGGTCATTTAAGACATCAGAGGTGTGGGGACAATTGGAGGAGTGATGTGGATGGTTGCACTTTCAGAGAACCACAAGGGAGTCAGATTTGAGGAGGTGAACAGGCTGGCAGAGAGGAGTGCATGTGACTGACAGACCCATGGTCCCAGGCGACAAGACACTAATGTTTGGAACTACCCCATGAACAGTGTGTTGTGTTATGTTGTAGTAACAAATAAACCCAAATCACAGGCCTTCAGCAGCAAAAGGTCCCTTACTCCCATGCTACATGTTTGTTGTATGTTGGCTGCAGTTTTGATCCGGGTGTTCTCCCTCCATGACTTAGGTAGGGGAAAAGCATCTTCAGGAATGTCATGCCAGTCATGGAGGCAGAAGGAAAAGATACCCAGGCTCTTAAACCATCTTCCTTTGAATGACGAACATCACTCTTATTCTTCTCATGCTACTGGCCAAAGGAAGTCCCACAGCCCAAGTTCAACAGGGCAGCATTGTCCAGTCATCTGAGAGGCTGCACCAAACATGGGTGAGCAACACTACAGCCCCACGCAGAGGAGACTTGGTGTCATCATGAACTCTACTGCATGTAGTGCAGTGTTGGCTGTATACTTTTTTTGTTTTGTTTTGTTTTTGTTTTTTGTCTGAGTTGGAGTCTCACTCTGTCACCCAGACTGGAGTGCAGTGGTCCCTCCCACCCACCGCGGCCTCGACCTGCTGGGCTCTGGTGATCCTTCCACCTCAGCCTTCCAAGTAGCTGGAACTACAGGCACGCGCTACAATGCCCAGCTAATTTTTGACTTATTGCAGAGATGAGGTCTCGCCAAGTTGCCCAGACAGGTCTCGAACCCGCGGGCTCAGGCAATCCACTCACCTCAGCCTCCCAAAGCACTGCGATTACAGGCTGAGCCACTGAGTCCGGCTGGCTGTATACTTTTATCAGTGTAATTATGGACCAAGATTTTCATCACAGAAGATGAGAGACACAAGTAAAAACCTAAGTGAATTAAGACTCTAATCTTACATTTCAACTGGAAATCCCAATCTGATATCATAGTTTATCTCTCCCTCAGAGACTTGTTGTCTTCCACCCAGGTAACTGCATGGGGGTGTCTGTGGGTCCATCCCTTGTTTAGAGACGCTTCTGAGTTATGACTCTGTCAGAGTGCATTACTGGGATGAATACACTGAGCAGGTAACAGATTCTTCACACTGGTTCCCTGGCTTATAGGGTAGAAGTCATTTTTATAGGAAGGGCTCTGTGGAAACTGCCCTTTGTCCTGGCCAGAATATTAAATCAGACACAGTACGTCATTCTCAAAGAGTATAGAGATGATTGCCACCTTCGAGGACTTAAAGGATGCAGGGATAGTGGCTCCCATCATCCCTGTACTCAATTCACCTCTTCTGCCTTTGGAAAGCTGGCCACATCATGGAGGATGGTGGCAGACAGAACGTGGTAAATGTAACCAGGAGGTAGCACCAACTGTGGCTCAGCTGCAATGCCACTGTGGTACCTCTGACACTTGGTACATGGCTGTTGATATGGTGAGTCATTTTCTTGGCTTTCCTTGGTAACAAGGAGGTTAAAGCAATTCTCCTTGGCATGGTAGGGACAGCACAGGTCTTCTCTGTTGTCCCTCTGTTGAGAGACGCACTGTGCCAAAGAGGTGGGTGCCGTGGGTGTCCGGGCCTCCTGTTCATGGCATTTACTTGTGTCTTCTATGGTTGCTCAGGCCAAATTCTGACTGTGTCATTTTTATCATACAGTGGATTACCACAGTGTCCACCCAGCTTCGTGATATGTTGGCACTCTAATACTCAGGTCACAGTGAACATCTATGGTTCAGGGCCCTTGGTGTCCTGTAGTTGGGCATGGGGCCTCTGCTGGGCCTCACCAGCATGCAGAGTCCAGGTATGGCCTTGCTGGGAAACTTTAGGGGTCTCTATTGCAGCTTGTCTGCCTGGATGCCCCTGGTATTATTGACCCCCCCGACCACACCTCTTGGTGGGCACGACCTGGTGCTGCTTTCTGGACATGCAGAAGGCTCCTCTGAAAGAGAAGTCATGAAACCAACTCCTGCTGGCTTCCCAGTACTACATGGCCCTGACTCTAAGGGAATTAACATAACGTTGACTTCAGTCAGAAGTGGATAGTACCATATTACATGCCCCACAGAGGTGGCCCCAGAAACCAAGGCCGAGGGAACCCCCCTGCAAGCAGGGCTGCCAGCGTGCATGGCACGACATGGAGAAACACTGACTCCTTGGCAGACAAGAATGGTGGGGCTTGCTGACCAGTGCTGGAAGGAAGAGTATGGCAGTCCACGCCACCCCATGCCCAGCCCTGCCAGGTGTCCCTGAGCGGACCTTTGATGGAGACCATCACCAGCCCACCTTCACCTTTATCAGGCCACTGTCTGCAGGTGATGAGCTACGTGGACAACAAATACATCTTGTGGATTGAGCCCATTGCATTGTATGTGCTTTCTTTTCCTTTGGAACCTGGGTCAGCTCTGCCATCTGGGTACTGGAGGCCTGCTCTGTTGACATGGTCCCTGTATTACATTGCCACAGAACAAGAGCACACGTTACTACAGGCCTGACACACTGGCTCAAAACTACTGGATGCAACAGTCTTCTGTGGGCTCATCACCAGGCACAACCTGGCCTGATAAAAGTGGATGGGCTAGTGACATTTCAGCAGGGCTTTGCTCAGGGATACCTGGCAGGTGGCCACATAGATGGTGCTGTGCTGAATCAGGGCTGATACATACTGGCATGCACAGCTCCAGGCCAGGGGTAGCAGCAGGATGGACCTCCCCACCAGCATGCCAGGCTCAGATGAGTGGCATACAGCTTCCCATCCTGTCATGGGTCCTGTGGGTAGAGATCTCTGTCCCTGGGCAGGGTGTTCTCACCAGGGTATGTGGTAGGGATTCCACAAAACCAGAAGCTGCAGAGTCAAGTGGGGGGTGGTGGCTGAGACAACGAATGTGAATTCTGTCCACTGGATTCATGTGGGGAGTGGAGCCTGCAATGTCATTTGCTAAGCCTTTTTATGTCCCTCGAGGAGAGTGCTGTGGGCCATTGTCTGAAGGATTACACCTGCACTTCCCCTCAGAGGAAGGACATGGGACACATTATTCCATATGATATGCACACTGCAAGGGAACAGGAACATATCGCGTCAGAGGCATAAGGGTGGGTGGGCCAGACCCTGCTCATGCCCTGCCCTGGGTCTACCAGCCCCTATACCAGGGGCTTAGTTGTCTGCCTGGCTTCCTGTCTACATGGCCCTGTCACACCACTGCTTTGGCTGTCAGGTGGTGTCATGGCAGTGCCACCAGCATCTGAGTAGTCCCCATGCACAGCAGAGGGTGCCAGGAGGGGCCAACCAATGGGCCCAGGTTGCACAGGCCCATGAAAAAGCTGGCTCCCCTGTGGTAGGATGGGGGTGAGAAGTGCCCCTGGGGAATGGTGGTACAGAGGAGTTGACAGTGCCGAGGATGGCACGTGCAGGTGGCGCTGAGATGTTGTGGCCCAGACCTCCCCTCTCAGGGTGAGTTGTCTACCATGACTCCTGGGAACACCTCCCCGTACCTGCCACCTACTTCCCGAGTTTACCTCCCTTGCTCCTCTGGGGTGCATCTTCCTGGTGCACTGTTAGTCCTTTGCCCCAGCACCTGCTCCTAGTGAACTGGGCAGGACAAGGTTGATTACTGCTCTGAAGAAAGAAGGACACAAACGGGCTTGGGTTGTTTTCCTGTGCCAGAAAGCAAGGAGATGATGAGACCCCAGATGACCAGATACCAGTGGTGTCGGGTCAAAAGGACACAGGAGCCAGTTTGAAAGGCTCCCACTGGCCGAAGGGTGATCAGTCTGGCATTAAAGGAAATATTGATTACGAGTTCACATAAAATATGTTTCTAAATTATGAGTTCTTAATAATACTGAGAAAAAACTCACAGGTAGCTAGTCCACCAACCTAGTTCTCTGGAAGATGATAAAGAATAAGTCTTATATATCTGTTCTCTTTCCTGTAAAAATGATATATCAGGATCACTAAATAGTTGACAAGGAAATATCCTTTATAGAAGCTTCTGCCTAATAAATGCAGAAGGAATGATGGATTTAGAAAATCAGCATTTTTCAAAGCTGAATGAGACCATGAACTAGGCCACAATCATCAACAAACATGGACATTGTTAGATAAAAGGTTAACAGAGAACCTGACACTGGCAGGCAGAAACTGATGTCTGTGTCCCGCTGACCATTCTCAACATCACAGACAGCAGGAGACTGTGAAGTACCACAGCCGAAGGCACCACCCAGGACCCTAGTGAGACTTCACATTTAGCCACCAGTTTGCCAAAGGAGACTCAGGGACAAGAGAACAAGTTCAGCAAGAACATCAAGGTGTGGACAGTCGAGTTTAAAGTGTGAGAAATCGACAGGGCACGGTGGCTCAAAGCCTGTAATCCCAGCAGTTTGGGAGGCTGAGGCGAGAGGATTGCCTGACCTTGTGGGTTTGAGACCAGCCTGGGAAACATGGTAGGATCTCATATCTACAGTAAATAAAAAAATTAGATGGGCATGGTAGTGTGCGTCTGTAATTCCAGCTACTTGAAAGGTGGAAGCAGAAGGATCGCCAGAGCCACGCAGGTTGGCGCTGGGGTGGCCATGAGTGTGCCACTGCATTCCAGCCTGGGCAGTGGATGGAGTGAGACGCCAACTCAAAAAAATAAAATATGAGACATCCTATAAGGGAACCCATGACTCCATTTCTCATCAAATAAATGTGATGTGTTAACTTGGTTTAACTCCTGATTAGAACAAATCGACTGTTAAAAGACAATTTTGAAGCAATGGAAATAAGTGAGAAAAAAGTAGTATGAGGTGTTATTAAGGAATTTGTGTTAATTTTATTGGGTATGATAAAGACACTGTCTTTTTTTTTTTTTTTTGAGTTGGAGTCTCACTCTGTCGCCCAGACTGGAGTGCAGTGGCACGCACGCTCACAGCTAATTTTTTATTTATTGTAGAGATGAAGTCTCACCAAGTTGCCTGGGCTGGTCTTGAACCCGCAGACTCAGGCAATCCACTCACCTCGGCTTCCCAAAGTGCTGGGATACAGGCCAAGCCACCAAGCCCGGCCTGTTGTCATTCTTTAAAGTTCTTACCTGTTACAGATGCATATCAGCTGCTTTGGGGTAAAATTACATGGTTTCTGGGACTTCCTTTAAAAAAAATTGGAGAGCGAGCTGGGACAAGAATGTGAAAATATGGTAACTGCTGGTGGGCACCACTCTCATGACTTTTCCTGCATATGTTGGTTATTCTGCATTTGGCCCCAGATTCATCGTCTGCCTGTGTCTCCCTTTCTCTGCACCCCGGAAGCCACCTTTATTTGTGGCCTCACCCAGGCAACTCTGCTTCTGTTTGGGCTGAGCCAAAGAGATCAGGAGACCAGGAGGTGTAGAAGGAGCAGCCAGGTTTATGTCCCTCATCTCCTCTGCCTGCCTGTGGTTCTAACAGTGTCTTTGTTTCATGATCACAGGTGCTAGGGCAGCCATAACAAAATGCCACAGACCAGGTGGTTCAAACAACAGACATGCATCTCACAATCCTGGAAGCTGGAGGTCAAAGGTCAAGTTGTCTCAGAACTGGCTCTTTCTGAGACCTCTCTTTTGGGTGTGTGGATCCTGTCTTCTCCTTGTGTCCTCATGGGATCATCCCTCTGTGTGTGTCTATGACCTCATCTACTCTTTGTATAAGGACACCAGGCATGTTGGATTAAGACCAATACTAATGACCTCATTTTAACTTAAACACCTCTTTAAACACCCTGTTGTTAAATACAGTCACAATCTGACGTTCTGGAGGTTAGGGCTGCAATGTATGGGTTCACGGGGACACAATTCACCTGTAACAGCAGTGGTTGGCAAATGTGTTCTGCTAAGGATCAGATAGGAGACACTTTAGGCCTTGTGGCAACACAGTCTCTGTCACTGCTACTCACCTCTGCAGTTACAGCACAAAGCAGTATACAGCATGTGCAGATGGGTGCACATGGCCACGTTCCAATAAAACTTTATCCATAAGCTCAGGTGGCAGTGTCCTGAACCGTTTCTGGTCCCCTGTATCTGGTGGCAGCTCCTGTGGCTGGCCCCTTCTCCACATTCATGTCTCAGTGATCTCTACCCCTACAGGCAGAGGTGGAAACATTCCTGGGGGTCCAACCTTCCCCCTCTAGGTTAATTAACTCTGACAACACCTTCTGCAGCCCCTTTATTGGGTTCTCTTCAGCCAAATGCCTTTTTTTTTTTTAGAGGCTGGGGTGCAGTGGCACGCTCATGGCCACCCTAGAATCGACCTGCTGGGCTCCAGTGATTCCTCCACCTCTTCCCAGTAGCCGAAACTACAGGCATAAACTACCATGCCCAGCTAATTTTTTTATTTATTGTAGAGATGAGGTCTCGCCAAGGTCCCTGGGCTGGTCTTGAATCCACGAGCTCAGGCCATCCACTCGCCTCAGCCTCACAAAGTGCTGGGATTACAGGTTGAGCCACTGAGCCCTGCCTCTAAATGCCTTTTGAGTGGCAGGTCCCTTTCTGGCTAGGACACTGGTATTGTAACTTGGAAATGCCACAAAAGGTCATAATAAAAGAAAAGGGCACACTGAATGTTACATTTGAAATGACTTGGCCCTTGGCTCTGTAGACCGCCCCACTGGTGGGACACATAGGTGTCACAGGTGAGAACCAAGAGGGGCCAACCTAGGCGGGTATGCACAGGACCCAACCAAGTCGGGAGGCACAGGATACCTGCCACCACTCAGCAGTCCCCACTCAGCATGCCCAGACTGACCATCTCCCAGCTGTGACAGGCCAGATCCTGACAACCACCAGCTTCCCTGCTCCACACACACGTGTGGGCCCACACCCTCTCTACAGACCCAGGCACTGTAGCAGGAGGTTGGGAGAGAAAGAGGAGGGTCACTTGTGGGGTCAGTCCATCCCCATAAGGGCCAGATACTGGTGCAGGAGGGCAAGAGGAAAAGAGTAGGGACGTGTGGGTTCAAGTCATCTCCCTACACCCAGGTACTGTCACGGGAGAAGGAAAGGGGGGTTATTCTTCTTAAACAGGCTGTGTCCATTTTGCATTGCTATAAAGGATCACCTGAGGCTGGGTGGTTTAATACTGCCAAAGATCTCATAGCATTTCTGTCCATTTGAAAGAAAGGAAGACTGAGGGTATGGCTGGTGAGAAGTGCTCATCCTCTGAAACTGTCCTGTTTTGATACACCATGATGCCTCACAGACAGGGAGGTGTCCGGCAGAGAAAGTGGCATGACAAATGAATGGTCTAGAGGTTAGTGAGAGGTATCCTTTTCCCTCTTTCCCTAGACAGCCTTTAATCTGTCCTTGAGGTTTCCAGTGGCCCTGGGATTGGGACCCTCTCCATGTTCCCTCCCTGGCTCCACTAGACTCCATCAACACCTTCCCTCCCTGTGTTCCACACCCCCTGGTCCTCCTCCTCCCACAAATATGTCCAAATAGCAATAAAAGCTGATTTGATAGTGGAAAGAACTCCCAGAGAGCACATTCATTTCAACAGAGTTTTAATTTTGAGGATGGACTAGTCTTCATGGTGTTGAGTTGCCTTTGCAGACCCTTTGAAGGTATTTTCATTTGGCTGGAGAAGGACATTTGGAAACTTTGTCCCATTTGACAGATGAGAAAACTGAGATTCAAAGAGTTTATATATTTAGTAGTGCCCACCTATTTAGGTCATGCTGAAATGTCTGCTGCTGAAATCAGAAATATAAATGCAATCTGTGGCTGGGCATGGTGGCTCAAGTCTGTAATCCCAGTATTTTGGGAGGCCAAGGTGAAGGGATTGCCTGGGTCCTTGGGTTTGAGAACAATCTGGGCAACTTGGCGAGACCTCATCTCTACAATAAATCAGAAAATTAGCTGATCATGGTAGCATGTGTCTGTAGTTTCAGCTACTTGGAAGGCTGAGGTGGAAGGATCGCCTCAGTAGGTCGACACTGGGATGGTCTTAAGCATTCCACTGCACTCCAGCCTGGATGACGGAGTGAGGCTCCAACTCAAAAAAAAAAAAAATTCCATCAACATACATTAGGAATTTAGCACAATAAATATTAGTTACCTGACTGCAACCCTTGCCAAGTCACTAGCCTCAAGCTGGGGGAGACATTCAGGAAAAGCAAGGAAGGACACAAAGCAGGATATTAAGGGGAGAGTTCCAATAGGATAGAGAAGGAGAAAGTAACAAAGGGTTATTTTCACAGATATATTGCACATTCACCAAAGCACAATTTAAAATTTGCCAGACCTAGCCCATTTTCCACAAGTCCATTTATTGACGCCTACAAACCCCATGAGAAATCTATTTCTGATCTCCTAATGAAGAGTTATTTAATTCCCAGGGAGCCTGGTCCAGTGGCAAGATATTCCGCAAAAAGGAAGGGGATCCAATGCTCTACTTGGTTTAATTTTGTTCTGGAACTTTTGTAAGGCTCAAATCCAGGGGGAGAAAGAAAATGCACTCCTACTCCAGGCAACACAGCAAGGACATAAAGACAAAAAATGACCCTGCAAGAACAGGTAGGCACAAGCTCAGTCATATTTCCACCGCTTGGCAAACAATTTACTGGACTGTGAAGGGGAAAAGGACTTCCAAGGACTGGGGGCAGGTGAAAAGGATGGACCAAAGTACATGTTTCCATCTGGTAAAGGTTTGGGAGGGAGTCCACTTCAATAGTGGAAGAGAAATGGGTAGATGTGTGGATGGATGGATGGAGGGAAAGGTGGGTGGATGGGTGCGTGGCTTAATTGGTGGATGTGTGGTTGTGTGTGGATGAGTGGATAGATGGGAGGGTGCAGGAATTGATGGAGAGTTGAGATGTATATACAGGTGGGTGGGTGGACAGATGGGAAGGTGGATGAATGGTTGAAAAGATGAGTGGATATATGGAAAGGTGTGTGGGTGAGTGGATGGATGGATGAATAGGGGTGTGGGTGGATGTAAGGTTGTATGTTTGGATGAGTGGGTAGATAGAATGCAGGAATGGATGGACAGATGGGATGTGTGTACATGTGAGTGGATAATGAATAAAAATGTGGATGGTTGTGTGGATTCGTGGGCAGATCTGTAAGCAGTGGATAGATAAGTGGGTACATGGATAGATGGACAGATGGGTGAAAGTGTATATAGGTGGGTGGGTGCATGGATGTACGAACAGGTATGTGGATGAATGAATGAATGAAAAGGTGAGTGGGTTGGTAGGCAGATGGAAAGGTGGGTGAATAGATGGATGAATAAATGGGTGAGTGGATTTTTTGGGTGGATATTTGGTTCTGTGTATGGATGGTAGAAGGGTGCGGGGATGGATGGACAGGTGTGATGTATGTGCAAGTGGGTGGGAGCCAACCTCTGAGAAAGACACTTGAAGCCCCTCAGGATCCAAGTTCCCAAACACCACTCGTCTGTGCAAACTCAATTATCAAAACCAGCTTTCTGGCAAGGCTATGCGTGAGCCAGCCACTCTTACCTCATCTGTGCCATCTTCTCTGCCAGGAGTAGGCCTGCCCTTATGCTCAGGCTGTTTATGACCTCTTCATCTTGAAGCCTCAGTTCAAGCATCACCTTGGAGCCTCTCGGACCAGCCTCCTCAGGCAAAGGGAGATGCTGCCCCTCTCTGTCCCCACCACTTGGACCACTATGTGAACACAGCCCCATAAGGCTGTCTCTCCTAGAAACTTCACCACCCTGCCCTGACCCTTGGGTGCAACTTAGGCCCAGGTATGTGGTTGGTCTCTGAATGTGCCATTCGCAAAGCCAGACCCATCTGGTCTTTGCAACAGCAAGGAGACGCCCTACTGTGTAGTCACCCTGGTGTGTACTACAGAGGATGCCACTGACTGGAAATAGGAATGGGGCCCCCAAACTGTGCAGCGCCCAGCAGTGCAGGTGGACCTGTTCATCCCCTCCTGGCCTGGATGACATTGTCCTTCCTGCTAGTTACATCCAGACACAATTGCCCTCTACTCACTGGGCATTGCCCCACCCAGAGGCCCTTACTGAGTAAAAGGGACAACTACTGGTCTTCAGCTAATGTGTTCAGGATGAAACCTGTCTTCCTCCTCATGATCTTTCCCTTCCTCTGTCTTTGGTTCTGGGCTTTGGTTCTTCACAGCCTCCATGGTGGCATCTAAGTTCTTTCCAACTCTGATTCCAAGGATAGAGTTTGCCAAGCCCTCCTCCATTCCCTGCCCTGTCCTGCTGTCCTTCTTGCCCCTCTTGAAGCTGAAGGCCATGCTCTTCTACCCTTAGCTCAGCCCTTTCTTCTAGGACTGGGGCTGACAGTTGGAGTCTGGGTTAATGAGGTTGACCAGAGTAGGGCCCTCCATGTTATCACTCTGCACAAGAGCCTGACTTTTTTTGTTTGTTTGACCCCAAAGTCTGTGTTCTCACTCCCTTAGGCCAGGTCACTCCCTTATTTTCCCATTTTCTCACTCCCTTAGGCCAGGCCACTCTGGCAAACAGTGAGTCCCCTGAGTTACCTGACCTTTTCTGTTTGCCTTTGGGTGAGGACAGTCGGAGTTTTACACTCTTTTCCTGCCACCCAACACACCTCCCTTTCTCAAATTGTCATGTGATCAACGGCCTCAGCGGTTTTTCAAGGACTCTAGGGCAGTGGGCCTATCCCCCTTCCACAGGCTTTCCACACTGCCTTTGTAAAGCTCTGTAAATCAGAGGGACCCGGGCTTGGACAATAGTAGGACATCCCATTCTCCAGGGGAATCTGCTGCTTGTAAGCACTGACTCTCACAAAATATGTTTACACACATTCTGTTGAGTCCATCATCTTTTCCTAAGCAGGTGAGGGTCTGCATCTGTGTTTTTCTCCCCTCTATGCCTAGGAACAGTGGATGACTAACTGTGGATGACTGAAATATGGGTCTGCATGTGACCACCACTGCTAAGCCTTTTCCACCCCTAGCAGCACTCACAAAAATGACTTACCTACATCATGACCATCCTGCGTTGTGCCTGCTCGTGGACTATCTGCCTGGCAACTGGTCTAGGCCATGACCTAATCCAGATAATCAGTACCCATCCCCCTGGCCATAGAGAGGGGGCTTGTGACCCGCATGAACAGGAGGAGGTTTCCCTGGGATCATGTGTGTGGGCTCCAGGAGGGCAGCTCTTTCTTCCCACTGAAATTTCCAGCTGGAGTGATTGGAAGCCTAGGGCTCCCTCCTCTTCCTTTCTTTTCCATGGCAATGTAAGAAGTCACACTTGGAGAGAGCAGGCTTGGAACCAGGTTGGCAAAAGAAAGGGAAAGGGAGAGAGAAGCAGAAGGAAGTGAAAAACCTCCAGCATCAGCTGCCTCTCTGCCTCCCTGACCAGCCGTCAGCTGCCCTCTCTCTCTGCCTTTCTTTGTGCCTTCAGCTTTAACTCCTGCACCAACTACTCAAGCAACCAGGTATGGGGTCAAATTCTATCTGTGCAGGAATCTGAATGGTCAGATGGTCACTCTTGTCCCAGTTGGACCCAGTATTGCCCAAGACCACCTCATAGGTTGATGATCCATGTATGGATTGGCTGTCCTCTGGCAAGGGGACCAGCCCCCTGCAACCAGGACATGAAAGTCACAAGGCACCACCAGGCAGCTCAGGAGAGGGAACCAGCCCCCTATGGCCAGGTCACAAAAGTCATAAGGCACCGCTGAGCATCAAGAGAGGGAACCTGTCCCTATGGCCAGAACACGGAAGTCACAAGGTGCCACTGGACAGCTTACGAGAGGAGATCAGCCCCCTATGACCAAGACACAGAAGTCGGAAGGCATCATCAGGCAGCTCAGGAGAGGAGCACTGAGGGGAGGTTGAAGTATAGCAGGCAACGGGCACCATGGCCATCTGTCCACCAGCAATCCTCAAGTTGGATTTTTTAATATTTAATACTTATTGATGAATGAGTGGAACACACGGATTTGATTGTTTGTAACTAACTCATACAGAGACCCCAAAACTAAATTAAAGGGAGACAGGAAGGCAAAAATGAATTTCCTCAAAAAATTCCCTTTGTTACATTCTGTGTCTGATTTCCTTTGGGTTGGCCCTGACTCTCTTCAGGCCTCTCAGACCCAGCCCAGTTTGCATCAGAAATAGAGGCAAGGTGGGCCGTTTCTTCGGCTTAGGCCCAGCTGGGAGCAGGGGGACAGGCTCCATGTGGCCTCCCAGACACTCACTCCACTGCCACATGCAGGGACTGTCAGCTCCTCAGGCCAGAGTAGGGCAGCTAGAGACATGACCTTAGGAACAGGAGCTGCCCTTTTAGCTCCACAAGGAGGGGATGGCTGGCAGCAAGTGACTGTGTGGGACCATCTGGCTTCTCTGAGCTGGTCCACTGGGTTTCATGAGATGCCAGTGGAAATCTGGAGACTCCCCGTCTCATTCCCTGGGAACAAACCACAGCCTCCCCCATCCCTGTGGATGCTAGGGAGAGAGGCCAGGAACATGGTATAGATGGAAGTGTGGAGTTGTGGGAGGTAGAGCATCAGTGTGTGTCTGGCACTGGCAAGGTGTACACTTTATCCCACCACTGGAGGAAGCCTGGTGTCTATTGCTTCTCTCATGACCTCTGCCCCTGCTGTGCTGTTTTCTGAATATTCTGAGAACACAGCTGACACCTCCTCAGGATCTTTGACCAAGCAATTCTACCCAGAAACACTCTCCCTCAGATAACTCGGTGGCTCCTGCTCAACTCCTGTGGGTCTGGATACAAAGGACACTTTTCCCTAAAGCTCATGATCACTGCCCCCAAAGCATGGCCACCATGCTGCAGGTCTTCTCCCGCTTTGCTTTCCCTCTTGGCCGGGTGCATGTTGACACCAATATGCTCTGGTCACCTGTTATAACTGGTTCCCCTGGTGGAGTATTAGCTTTGTGAGGTCAGGGATTTATGTCTGTTTGTTCTCTGCTGCATCCCCAGCAATGAAAATTGTGCCTGGCACATAGTGGGTGCTCAACAAATGTGTTGACCTCGTGAACACATGGGAAAGACCCCAAGTTTAGATTAAATCTGAGTTCAGATGTGTTCCAGCCAGTTATGAACAGTGAAATGCAGTGTGTGACATCCCCCTCAAGTCTTTGTTTCCTTATCTGTAAACTTCTACTATTGCATACAAGGGCAGAACACAGTGCATCACTGGAATTTAAGTAGCCAAACGCTATTTTCCTGTTGTAAGAGCAGTGAGCATTGCTGCTTCCACGGTGCTCAAGAACATTCCAGCATCAGAGAGGGAGGAATAAAAGCCCCCAAATCTGTCTGAACTGGGAGTGGGGGACACATGAACCTCATGTGCAAAGAGGACTGCCTCTGTGAACACCTGTGTTTGTGCACGTGTGGGTACACGTGACCCTCCCATTCACATGAAGTCAGGATCATGGTTTTTCATCCATACGTTATATTTGTGTGAACAACACACACACACACACACACACACACACATACACAGCCTCGAACATGCACTTGCATAAACACACGTTTCCCTCTGCTCCCACCCCCACAACCAAGGGGAGAGCCCTCTACCTGGGCAGCCACTTCATATTCCTGATTTGGAGGGCTGTGCTTTCACAGCCACATGAGTTTCCCCACTAGACCCTACACCTGTTCTAGCACAGCTCTCTGTCCCTCTTCCCTGACCTCCTGATGCCTCTAGATGCTCAGAATGCCAAACTCAATCCTCACGGCCCAGCAACTACCCCTTCTCCACCCAGGAAGAAGTGGAAGGCTGCCTCTCTGGTGAGGTGGTCTTGTAGATGTGGGCACTGAAAGCAGGCAGGACACCTGCTAAACACTTGATCTACCAAACACAGTTTTGCATTCTGAAAAGTTGGACCCTCAAATATGGTGCCCCTACCTGTATCCCATAAATCTGCCCAGCATAACCCATCCCACCCCCAGCAGGATCCTGGAGGGTTCTAGGCAGCTCAGAAAAGTGGCTTTGAAATGTGAACAGCTGGGAGTCCCAAGTGAACCAGCCGGTCCCACCAACCTACCTGCAGTTAAGCTCACCAGCTGGCACAACAGGCAGAGAACGTCCAGTCTGCAGTCTAGAGCCTCTATCTAGTTGTCTGTTAAATATTAAGGGATGAATTTCAATGTGGAAGACAAAGACTAAAAGTAATCAGAAAGAAAGAAGGAGGTGGAGAGAAGGGAGGGAGGGGAAAAGAGGGGGGGAATAATTCTGAGACAATAAAAAGCAGGGATAGAATAGCACTTCATCCAAATATATAATTAGTAACTATAATAAGAGAAGATACTGCAACTAGAAAACAAGAATGAATCTCCTAAGGAGAAAAGAACAAGAAAGAACATGTAGAAATTTTAAAATGTAAGATGTGGAAATAAAAATGCAACAGTTGGATGAGAAGAAACAGTTAAGGACGTTCCCCAGAAACTCAAATAGTACAATGGAGCTGGGCAGTGAGACACAGTAAGCCCATCTGTCTGGAGATCCAAAGTCTAAATAACCCAGAAAGAAAATGGTGGCAGGATACATCAAAGAAAAGCCAATCTTTCCTGAATGGGAGGATGTACACTTCCAGAATGAAGGGACCTTCAAAAAGTTACTGAAGGATGTATTCCATCAAAATGAGGGAGTAGATTGAGGAAGAAGAATGGGCTCAACAGGAAATTCAGCAAGGGAAAGAAGAGAAAGGGCATTTTCAGGATGGAAAGGAGAAGACCAGGAAAGCAGCTGCACAGTCATTCAAGGGGAAAAGTAATCCAGAGTTGGGCAGAAAAGAGGGGTGTCTGGGCAAGTGTTTCAGGGGTAAAAGATGAAAATGGTAGATTATCTGATGTATGGAGAAGCTACAGCTGTACAAAAATTTCCCCAGACACTTGAAGAAGAACAAACCATCAAGAAAAGTAACTAAGTACAAGAAAAATAACATACTGTACAGTAACCTCCTACAAAGACTTTTGTATTTTTCTCTCTATAATAGCTCCTGAAAAATTATACCACTTTTCAGACAACTCCAATCAATCCTTCATTTGGTTTTTATTTTTGGAATAACACATTTTCACCCAGAAGCTCACGAAATAAATATATGTGCTATAAGACTTGATAATCTGACATAATTTCAGGCATGACACATTTACCATTGATTCAGCAGTTTCTAGTCAGAGACTAACATATTGGGCAACTTTTGAGTTACTTGTCTCATTTAGATGAACCCAAAATGCATTATTATGCAAGGAAGAAAGCACTTGGTCCTACAATCCTTCAGTCTACTGGGCATGCACGCTGTTTCCATGTGTCTTGAAGGACTCTCATCTTTAGCCCTACAGGTGCATTTCCGTACTCAATTTTTAAGTGCGACTTAAGTGAAAGCTATGAACCCAGAATGTTGGTGAAGAAAATGGAGGAGCAAGAACATACCTTCCAGAGAACAACCTCCTCCAGCAGCCAAGAGCACAAGTCTCCTCCTCCTCCTTTGGTGAGTAAAATATGCCTCCATTGCATCAGCTTGTTGTGTCTTATTTGTTTCAACTGGATTTTATTGTTCAATTAATGTATTTTCCGGTTTAATGTTTAATTGATATATTTTCCTATCTGTGAAATTATTTGGCTATCTTAGATGGGCTGGGATGAGTCAATATTCTCCCCGATTAAAATTGATGGGGCTTCTTTTTTCATTTAAGTTTCCCACATAGTGGCAGGGTGTTCAGCATAAAACTAAAGCCCCTAAAAAGAAATATGTGTTAGGAAAGGAACTATGAATACACTTCGTGGCTCTGCAGAGAGCAACACATGGTCAAAATCATACAGCAACAAATATAAATTGAATAAAAGGTGACTTAAGCCGTGTTGGGAGAGTGAGAGAAGAATTGTACTCAGAGGGTTTCCCGCAGAGTTATCTTCATATTGCTTTCTAGAAAGGCAATATGTTATAGATGGATCCGGAAAACCAAGAGCAGCATTGTAAATAGTTCTTTAGAAAAAATACTAAAAGAAACATCTAAAAGCATTGAATATGTTGTCTCTGGAAATGAGGACTGGGTGAAGAGAGGAGCAAAACACTGCATTTTATTCTGTTTTATAGGATTGTTTGACTCTATAAAGTAATAAACCAGAAAAAAATTAAATTATATTTTAAAAGGTAATAAACATTTGTTGGAAAAAATGTAGAAAACACAAAAATGGAAAGAGACTAAAATAAAGCCATTTTGACACCTCCATCCAGAAAAGTTACCAATGAGAGATAGCAGTTAGTTCTGAGTTCTTCTACTGTACATGCACACTTACGCATTTAAAACCTAAAAGTGAGATTGTATTGTAAATATGGTTTTACAGCTTGCCTAGTTTTCCTTACAGTAATGTGGCAAATTTTCGCATACCAATATTTATTTACTACATCATCTTAATGCTACATATTCCCCATTATATAAATATACTATGTTTAATTCAACCCAACGTTTTACATGAATTATTCAACCAGCCTAATTCTTGCAGCAAACAAATGCAACTTTGGGTTCCTGTGAAAATACAGCAGAAAGGAATTTCCTCTACCCTGGGTTCAATTGTTGTCATAAATAGTTTCTGTTTTGCTTTCTAGCAAGAGTGAGATGTTTGACTCACTCTGAGATTTTCCTCTGGCAACACACATTGCACCCTTCTAAAATTCTCTCTCCCTTTAAGCTTGTATGTGGAGTGTGTGTGTCAGATCACTGTTCATTGACAGGGACCATTTTCTCATCTTTAGGGGACAGCACCTCGACTTTCCTTGCTAGAATCATGTTCTGGGTGAAACTGAGCCTACTTTGGGGTCCAGGGTGGCTATACAATCTCGCCTGATCCCTCAGCCTCATCTGTCTTTCTGGTCTCAGCAGACAAGTCAGGGATGGACATGTGGCCAGAACTGATTCCACAAGTGTCAACCCTACAGCGTTCCCTGGAAACTCTGGGAAGAGGATTCTCTTTGTTTCCACTGGGATTGCTGAATGGATGAAAGCATAAGCTTGGAGTGACTGGTGCCATTTGCCACATCAGAGAAAGAGGCTGCCTGCAGATGCACCCACGGAGGAGGGAAAGAGAAGGGAAGATGAACCAAGAGATGACCAGGCCGAATCCTGACAGTACCCTCTGAGCACCTGGACACAGCACTGCCCAATGTCCCGGCCAAAAAAGGTGTGCAAATTAATGTATTTCCTTTTTGTGTTAAACTGTTTTGGTTGGAGTTCTGTCATCCGCAAGTAAGTAGACATGTTGCTAATACATACTCAAAGTAAAATAACTCAGTACCAGAAGGAAAGAAGTAAAAGATTGAAACTTTTCCTTTTCACCCCAAATCTCAGTCCAAACTCCCCAGAGACCATCACTCCTCAGTTTCTTTCTTTCTTTTTTTTTTTTGAGTTGGAGTCTCATTCTTTCGCCCAGACTGGAGTGCATTGGCATTATCTCGCCCACCGCAGCCTCGACCCGCTGAGCTCCGGCGATCCTTCCACCTCAGCCTTCCAAGTAGCTGGAATTACAGATGCGCGCTACCACGCCCACCTAATTTTTTATTTATTGTAGAGACGAGATCTTGCCAAGTTGCCCAGGTGGGTCTCGAACCCATAGGCTCAGGGAATTCCACTTGCCTCGGCCTCCCAAAATGCTAGGATTATAGGCTGAGCCACCGAGCCCAGCCTCAGTTTCTTAACTATGTGTCTGTGCATCTATAAATACAACTGCTTTTGAAACATACAAACAGGATTGTACCATCTATAATACCCTGTAACGTGATTTCTTCTTCATCATGAGAATATGATAAAGTTTTAAAGATTTAAGATTACAGACACAATTGACAAGGGAATTTGGTTATTTCTGTGGCACATAACACTTTAACATGATACCATAATTATTACAGATAACATATACTGAGACATATATGAATTATAGGAATCTCATAAAATGTTGGAACACATTTATAAAAATATAACCTGTTGGGCATAGTGGCTCACACCTGTAACCCCAGCAGCTTGGGAGGCTCAGGTGGGAGGATAGCTTCAGCCCCAGATTTCAGGATAGGAAACCTTGTCTTTACAAAAAAAATTTTTTTAATTGCTGAGTTTGGTGGCTTACACCTGTAGTCCCAGCTACTCAGGAGGCTGAGGCAGGAGGATTGTTTGAGCTCAGGAGATGGTACCTTTGGTGAGCTATGATCATACCAGTGCATTCCAGCTAGGGTGACAGAATAAGACCCTGAATCAAAAAATAGTAATGAATAAGTTAAACATGATTTCATATTTGACAGTGCTTCCTGTATGATTTACACATACCAAGACATACCAAATAAACTCTCTATGTAGCCTGGCTGTTGTACCCAGTTTCATATGTCATTGGATATGGTCTTTTCCATAAAGTGCTCTACCTCGCCTTGGCATTGTACAGGTGATGGGTAAGCTGTACTAAGCCATGTTTTCCTTTCTGCCACACAAACACCACACAAGATTGAATGAGTATGTTAAATTGGACAAAGGATTGAGATGACTCAATTCACTCACTCCACAAATGCTTTTTGAGCACCTACTGTGTGCCAGGTACTTACTGGGTGCCAGAGATACAAAGTAAAGACGCTGGTAAAGCCCCTCTGAAGGGGCCAAGGCAGGAGGATCCCTTGAGCCCAGGAAATCGAGGTTATAGTGAGCTATGATTGCACAACTGCACTCTAGCCTGGATGACAGAGCAAGACCCTATCTTTAAAGAGAGAGAGAGAGAGAGAGAGACTGACATGTTCCTCATAAAGCTTAGACTATAGCAGGAGAAAGGATCATTAATCAATATCCAAATCCATAATGTCAAGTTGTGATAATGTGCTATGGAGGAAAAGGACAGGGTGTTTTGAGAAAGAATAACAGAAGAGACAATTTAGACAGGGATGGAAAGAAGTGACTGGGAAGGCCCCCTAAGGAAGGGAAATTTAGGCCAAGACCTGGGAGATCAGTACAAAGGAGTTAAGAAAAGAGGGGGTGGAGGACAGCATTCACTAAGGGAGAACAACTTATACAAAGGCCCTGAGGTGGGAAACAATGTATCACATTTAAGGAAATGAACACCACTGCAGTGGGAGGCTGGCAATCTGCCTTTGAGACACTGGCAATCTGCCTTTGAGACACCTCGTATGCACACATACACAAGTACACACACAAACACAAAAAATGTTACATAGCTGACATCATATGATACATCTTCTCTCTAACCTATTTTGTTTACACTTACTATAAATGATCAATAAACAAGATTTTTTAAAATTCAGGTTTTGAAAGAGAAACATTCTGTTAGCTAACAGAAATGCTAATTGGTGTAAACTCCCTGGAGTGAAATTTGTTCATTAATGTTGGACTCCCAGTGAGTTCAACAGGGATAGCACAGTAGCTGAGAGGCAGGAAAAAAAAAATCCAGAGACAGTGGGTGAGACTTAAGGTTTATTGGAGACTTACAGGGTGTCTCCAATGGACAGGAAAAAAAAAAAAAACCACTAATGCTAGTGGCAAGCATGATGGTTATAGAGTGACTATCACATAGCAATCTCCACAAGATTCAAAAAAAGGGCCATGGTCCCTTGTGCTATGTGTGGCAGACCAGGTATGACTGGCATCCTGAGTTGGTAAGAAGAATTTACCATAATGAATTCAGAAAGGTAGATTTATTAAGGGGAAGATACATTATCAAGGCCACAATGGGCCAAACAGAGAGAATGCCTGCTGTCTGCAAAAGAGCAGGGGCTAGAGGGGTGTTTTTATAAGAGAGGTGTCAAAGAGGGGTGTCAGGGTGGGCCAGGAATTATCTTTGGGGGAAGTCTGCAAAAGAACATTTCCAGAGGTTTGTGAATAGGCTGATTGATTGTGGTGTTTTATTTCAAGATATGGTTAGTTAACAGCAATAGTTAACTAGCAACAAATAGTTAACTACTTTTTGTTTACTGCAAATGTTTTACAGCTGGCAAACCAGCTTTCACAGCATTAGCTATTATCAGTAAATTGCTTTGTAACATCTGTAAAATCTCATCCTGGGATCTCTTGCCTCAGTTTACCCAATTGCTGTTGGCTTCGTTGGGACTCACATTCCTCCACATCTTGCACATCCAGCGTCCCGAGAAACAGGCCAGGGTCCAGATGTTTTTCCATATATGCCATAAACATCATGCTGACCATTCCCAAAGTCCATGCCTCAGAACACTGAGGAAACACTCACCAAGGAACATAGGATTATTCTTAGGGTATATCTGTGTTATTGCCACCTGGCAAGACATGCCTACCACACAATTAAGCATGAAAGAAAAGGAAGAGAAGAGGGTCTGTCATGAGGTCCCAAAAACATCAACATTGAGGGATGGGCAGATGAAACCCTGAAAGGGAGACTGAGGAGGAGTAATCAGAAGGGTAGCCGGGGAAATTGGCATTAGTGGTACCCGGGAAGCCAAGAAATGAGATTATTAAAGGGAAGGAGAGATCCTCAGACTTTGCTGTTGTGGAGGTCAAGACAGGTAAGGACTGAGAAGGGTCCTTCAGGTCAGCAACGTAGAGGTTGTAGGTGCTCTGACTATAGCAGGGCCTGAAAATGGTGGGACACAGAAACTTGGTTTCTTGTTTGAGGAGTGGGAGGTGAAAACCTACAGGCTAAGAGCATGGACAACTCTTTTAAGACACTTAGCTCTGAGAGGGAGGAGAGTGGAAGAGGATTTGGAACAAGGCAGAGTTTTTCTCATGAGAAGGAATCTTTAAGACAGGGAGAAGTTGAAGGCAGAGAAGAAAGATTGTTCCCTAACCAGGGCCTGTTCCTGAATAGAAGAGTCACATTTTTCCTTTTTTCATTTCTTTATTTTCTATGTTTTTGAGACAGCGTCTCACTCTATAACCCAGGCTGGAGTGCAGCAGCACAACCATGGGTCACCACAGCCTTCAACATCTGTGCTCAAACAGTCCTCCAGTAGAAGCCTCCTGATTAGCTGGCACTACAGGGGCACAACACCATGTCCAACTAATTTTTTTTTTTTTGAGAAATGAGACCTCACTATGTTTCCCAAGCCGATCTCAAACTCCTGGGCTCATCTAATCCTCCCACTTTGGCCTCCCAAAGTGCTGAGATTACAGATGTGAGCCACTGTGCCTGGTCAGAGGAGCCACATTTTATTTTTGATTCAGGGTCAAGACGAGAGTAAGGGGAGAAGCCTTGGATGCCCTGGAGGTCTAGAATGGGTTGGCCTAGAGATCGTGGGTAGAAGTCAACATGCAACCTTGGGAAGCAAACTGCACTAGGAGGAGGCACAACCCACTTAGTGTCCAGGCCCAGGCCAGTTGCCTGAAACCCCACCCACCTATTAGATGTGTTTCTGAACCACAGTAACCACCAGTGTTGTCTTGGGTATAACAACTACAGGTGTGCTGTTTCCATTCTAGAAATCAGTATTCTGTGTATATCTTCCAGAGCAGTGGTTCTCAAATTTAAACTTGCATCAGAATCTCCTGGAGGGCTGGTTAACCCTAACTACTAGTCCCCACCTAGAGAGATTCTGACTCAATCTCAGTTTGCATTTCTAACTTGTTCTTATGCTTCCCTTGTCCCCTCCCTTCATCCCTCCAAACTTTGAGAACTACTGTCCCAGAAAAAACTCAGTACCCCGGGAGGGTTCTGGAAGAGTAGTTAATGGGCTTTTGTAGTCTGCTCTGGAAACTAGTTCAGAGGAGGCACCTGGCCGGGCTTGGTGGCTCAGCCTGTAATCCCGCACCTTTGGGAGGCTGAGGTGAGTGGATTGCCTGAGCCCACGGGTTCAAGACCCGCCTGGGCAGCGAGACCTCATCTCTACAATAAATCAAAAAATCAGCCGGGTGTGGTAGCGCGCGCCTGTAGTTCCAGCTACTTGGAAGGCTGAGGCGGAAGGATCGCCGGAGACCAGCAGGTCGAGGCTGCGGTGGCCAGGAGCGGCCACTACACTCCAGTCTGGGCGACAGAGTGAGACTCCAACTCAAAACAAAACAAACAAAACAAAACAAAAAAAGGAGGCACCCATAGAATAAACCTAGAATAAACTTAGTTTCGCATAGTCTTTTTATCTCAGCATAACCGTTTTTGCTTAGACTTTACTCCTGACACGCTTTGAATCTAGCACAGGTTAGACATAGATAAGATAAATTTCTAATAGGCAGGTTTTAGGCAGCGTTCAGACATTCTACTGCAGGCCAAGCTGGCAACCTACAGTACCTCCTCAACAAATCTCCATCAGAGCCATAGAAATAATAATTGACCACCTTTTTGCTAAGGAGTTTGTGGATTGCAAATGTCTGACAAGTTTCTTGCAGGAAAATCCTCTCCCCTTGTCTCCTCCCATGTGACTAACCCACCCACCTGCCGGCTGTCCATCCCCAGACGTTAATACTTGTGTTTACCTGCCCCTTCATGATGACATGGAGTAGACCACCACCCAACAACCTAAACGGCCTGCCCACATCCAAGGGAAATGTTTAAAAGGACTCAATCACGAGCAGCCATCTTGCCATTGCCTTACTAGATTCTGATGTGGCCAAGTGTACTTTGAGTTATGGCTGTCACCATGTTTCCTGGCTTTGACCCCCCTTTCCTAACTTGGGGAAGTGAATCTCCTCTTTCTCTCTCTAATTTACTTTTTAAATAAACTACATTTTCTAATCTAACTTCTGTGCAATTCTTTGTTTCTTTCATGCGGCATCGGATTGCACATCAGACACACCCCACACCCCTAGCAGGCCAGACCTAACATTTGGGAGGCACCGCAGAGAGTATGACCCTAACACTAGTCACGACTCAGCCCTGCACCAGGTGCATGGAAGATGACCAAGTGGCAGGCCCACAAGCACAGCCTTAAGGAAGGGTTAGACACAGGTCCACATGAGCCTCAGGCAGGAGAAAGGTGAGAACTCTTTAGAAGAAATGAGCAGGGAGTCTTGTAGGGCAGTCACTGGGCTAGGCCTGGAGGTTGAGCAGGATCCTATAAGAGGGAATGGATCAGATTTAGACATGGAGAAAAAATATATATTTAATATATATATATATATATATATATTATATATTTTTTTTTGTTTTATTTTTTTATTTTTATCTTTTTTATTTTTTTAATATTGTTTATTATGGTTTTGTGGGGTACAGTTAAGGGTTAGGTGTACAATTACATTTCATTCAGGCA
>NW_007256119.1:1415-1900 GCF_000164805.1 Carlito syrichta | reverse complement strand
CGTCTCTGGTTAGGAAGATGCCAAAGTATTTCATTTTTCTGTGGCTATTGTGAATGGAATTGTGTTTTTTATTTGGGTTTCTGTTTGTTTATTATTGGTGTAGAGAAATGCGATTGTCTTTTGTACATTTATTTTGTATCCTGAGACTTTGCCAAAGGCCTTTATCAGTGTAAGGAGGTTTTTGACAGATTCTCTTGGTTTTCAGAGTACACAATCATATCATCTGCAAAGAGAGATAACTTGACTTCCTCTTTTCCTATTTGGTTACCCCTGATTGCCTCCTCTTCTCTAATTGCTCAAGCCAGGACTTCCAATACTATGTTGAACAGGAGGGGTGAGAGTGGGCATCTTTGTCTTGTTCCAGTTTTCAGGGGAAATGGTTCCAATTTTTGTCCATTTAGGGGTATGCTCACTGTGGGTTTCTCATAGATGGCTTTTACTATTTTGAGGTATGTTCCCCGTATGCCTAGATGTTCAAGGGTTTT
>NW_007256119.1:0-1379 GCF_000164805.1 Carlito syrichta | reverse complement strand
TTTAGTTCCTTGTAGATCAGGATGTTAAGCATTGTCAGACCTGGTGTTGGCAAATATTTTTCCCAGTCTGTAGGCTGTCTCCCTGCTCTCTTGATGGTTTCTTTGCCCTTGCAGAAGCTTGTCAGTTTAATAAGGTCCCACTTGTCTATCTTCTCTCTTATAATCTGTGAATTTCGGGTTTTGTTCAGGAATTGTATGCCAGTTTCGATTTCCATGAGGGTATTTCCTTCATTTTCTAAGGTTCTTATGGTTTGAGGTTTTACATTTAGGTCTCTGATCCATTTGGAGTTAACCTTTGTGCATGGGAATAGATAGGGGTCTTGTTTCAATCTTCTGCATGTGGTCAGCCAGTTTTCCCAGCACCATTTACTGAATAGGTTCTCCTCTCCCCAGTGGTAGATGGTGGAAGCCTTGTTGAAGATGCGTTGCTAGAGAAATTGAGGTTTTGCTTCTGTAATCTCAATTCTATTCCATTGATCTATATGCCTATTCCTATAACAATACCAAGCTGTTTTGATGATTGTAGCTTTACAGTAAAGTTTGAAGTCTGGTAATATGATACTACCTGCTTTGGTTTTTTTTGCTGAGGATTGTTCTGGCTATTCTTGGACGTTTGTGTTTCCATATGAATTCCTGTGTTGTCTTTTCTAGATCTGAGAAGAATATTGCTGGTGATTTGATGGGTATTGCATTGAATTTGTAGATTGCCTTAGGTAAGATGGACATCTTCACAATGTTGATTCTTCCAATCCATGAGCATGGGATATTTTTCCACTTGTTTGTGTCATCTTTGATTTCTTTGAGCAGTGTTTTGTAATTTTCATTGTAAAGGTCTTTCACGTCTCTGGTTAGGAAGATGCCAAAGTATTTCATTTTTCTGTGGCTATTGTGAATGGAATTGTGTTTTTTATTTGGGTTTCTGTTTGTTTATTATTGGTGTAGAGAAATGCGATTGTCTTTTGTACATTTATTTTGTATCCTGAGACTTTGCCAAAGGCCTTTATCAGTGTAAGGAGGTTTTTGACAGATTCTCTTGGTTTTCAGAGTACACAATCATATCATCTGCAAAGAGAGATAACTTGACTTCCTCTTTTCCTATTTGGTTACCCCTGATTGCCTCCTCTTCTCTAATTGCTCAAGCCAGGACTTCCAATACTATGTTGAACAAGAGGGGTGAGAGTGGGCATCCTTGTCTTACTCCAGTTTTCAGGGGAAATGGTTCTAGTTTTTGTCCATTTAGGAGTATGCTGGCTGTGGGTTTATCGTAGATGGCTTTTACTATTCTGAGGTGTGTTCCACATATGCCTAGATGTTCAAGGGTTTTTATCAAGAAGGGGTGCTGGATTTTATCAAAAGCTTTTTCTGCATCTAATGATATA
>NW_007256118.1:0-1822 GCF_000164805.1 Carlito syrichta | reverse complement strand
TCAGGGTGAAATATATTAATATTCATTTACAGGAACCCTTTGTTGTTCAGGCCTGTCCCCGAACGTCCCGGCACCCCGGGCACAAACCAACTACTGCAAGTCCTGGCCCTCCCCCTCCCCTGCATCTCCCAACTCTGAAAATCTTTTTTGTTGTCGTTATTATGATGGTTGTTCAAGGTCCACTTATGAGTGAGTACATGTGATACTCAGTTTCTGCTTCCGTGAAAGGTCACCAGTAGTATAGACTCTTACTCCATCCAGGTTTCCGTGAACTTCGTGAGTTTGTTCTCGTTGTGACTGCATAATATGGCATTGTCCTATGTACCACATATTTTGAATCCAGTCCTCTTTAGATGGGCAGGATGGTTGGCTCCATGTTCTTGCTACTGCGAACAATGTGGCGATAAACATACATGTGCAAATATCTCTTGGAGAGAGGGATTTCGTTCTTCCTGGTATGTTCCCAGTAGGAGGATGGCAGGGTCGATTTTTAGATCGTTTAGGAATCACCAAATGCTGATCCACAGAGCTGGTCCGAGTTTACACTCCCACGAGCAGTGTAGAAGTGTTCCCTTTGTGTCATTTCCACGCCAGCATCTGTTGTTTTGGGAATGATGGATGATAGCCATCCTGACTGAAAATTGGTGACTCCTCAAGGTCGTTTTCACTTGCATTTTCGGATGACAAATGAGGCTGAGCTTTTTCCAATGTCTTTGGTGGCTGCTTGTATGTCTGCTGTTGAGATGGGTCTGTTCATATCTTTTGCTCACTGTGAAATGAGGCTGTTTGCTTTTTTCTTGTCGGCAAGTGGCAGTTCCTTGTAGTTCCGAGCTGATCATCCCTTGTCAGATGTACATTGGCAAATATGTTTTCCGCATCTGTGGGTTGCGTTTCTCTATGAGTCAGGGCCTCACTCTGATGCCCAGACGGTACTAGAGTGGTACAATCACACCTGACCACAGGGTAGACCTCCGGGGCTCAGGCAATCCTCCCAAGCGGCTGCAACGAAAAGCCTATGTCTCCATGCCCAGCTCATTGATGACATTTTGGAGATAGAGATGAGGCTGCCTGATGTTACACAGTCATGTTTCAACTCCTGGGCTCCAGCAATCTTCCGTCCTCAGTCTGCCAAAGTGCTGGATGAGAGGTGGGAGATTCCATGCCTGGCCTACCCTTAGCAGGAGTCGTTTTGGTGCACAATGAGGTGTGCTTTGATTGCGGGGATACACTTCCTAGCTGTCCATAGCCAACGATTTAGCTTGCTTCCCTTAGGGTTCTATGAGTTTCCTTTCCTTCTCACCACCAACATTCACCACTCAACTTTGCGGAGAGCACCCTGGCATTTGTTCTTGCCACATAGTCTCCTTGAAAAGTAGCCAGACCTGTTAGTGAGAATTTCAGAGTGCTGTGATCATAGACAGTGCCTCTACTGCGAGGAAAACCTTCTCCAAACCCATGCGCGGGAGCCAACGGGAAGGACAGAGACCCACTTCTCTTGGAGTGACATCCATGCTTCAGGGGTGGGTGCTGAGTGAGGCCAGGTGTCCAGGTCCTAACAGGTGATCGCCACCAGCATGTAACCTCTGCTCTACAAGAAAAGCAGCGTGAAGACAATCTGAACCCCACTGTCCCGGCCTGCCCGGCCCTGCACAGAGCTCCAATCCTGTGAGTGGGCAACAGATGGGGGAAGGAAGCCCCAGCCTCTCGGACTCACTTGCCAGGAACGGAGCCTCCATGACTCAGAGCTGGAAGGAAGAAGACACTGACTCTCCGGTCTGGGAGCTGAGGGAAGACACAGCATCATCTTCTCGGCCACACTCAA
>NW_007256117.1:2313-3584 GCF_000164805.1 Carlito syrichta | reverse complement strand
ATATCTCTGGTTTTTTCACTTAACAGTTTCACTGAACATAACTGCAAGTTCATCCCTATTGTTACCAATGGCAGCATTTCACTCTTGTGTATGGAGAAATAGTACTCTGTTGTATATATCTGCCCCATTTTTTTATCCACTCATGGATTGATGAATTCTTTTGTTGATCCCACAGCTTGACTCCTGTGATTAGTGCTACAGGGGATATAGGATTGCAGAAATCTTCAACATGTTGATCACATTTCCTACAAAAATACACCCAGCAGTGAGGTGCCAGGTCACACAGTAGGTCTATTTATGGTTTTTTGAAGAAACTTCTACAGTAATCCACAATGGCTGTACTAATTAACGTTCCCACCCACAGTGTGCAAGGGTTCCCTTTCTCCACACCCTCAGCAGCACTTGCTATCTTCCATCTTTTTGATAACAGTCATCCTAACAGGTATGATAGTATAACTCATTGTGGTTTTAATTTGTATTTCCTTGAGGATGAGTGATATTAAAGACATTTTAATAGATCTGTTGGCCGTTTGTATGTCTCTTCTCTTGAGTAATGTTTATTCAAGTATTTTTGCCTGATTGTTAAACTGGCTATTTGTTTTCTTGCTATTGGGTTGCTTGAGTTGCTTATATATTTTGGATAGGAACTTCTTATCAGCTATATGGTTTACAGATAATTTCTCCCAATTTGTAGGTTGCTTCTTCACTCTATTAATCGTACCCTTGGCTGGGCAGAAGCTTTTTAATTTGATATAATCCCATTTACCTATTTTTGGCTTGTGTTGACCATGTTTTGAGGGTAATATATTGAAAGTCATTGCCAAAACCTAAGTTGTCAATATTTTCTTGTGTGTGTTTCCTTCTAGTAATTTTATAGTTCCAGGTCTTAAATTTAAGTCTTTAATCTATTTTTATTTCTGTATATGGTGTGAGATAGGGGTTCAATGTCATTTTCTGCCTGCAGATAGAGAGTTATTTTTACTTACTTCACTTACCAGCTGTTTTCACTTACCACTCTGTGTTTTAAAAGAGTAAGGAGAAAGGTTGAATGTAGGGAAGAAAGAGAAGTCAAAAGTGACAAAGAATACCAGTGCAGAATTGAACACCAACTTAGACATATGAGTGTGGCACTGCATTCTCTAAAATGAAGGTTTTTTCCCCCTAATCTCCTCCACCCTAATCCATTAATTCTGTCTGCACGTGATACTTCTTTTGGATATTCCTGCCTCTATGACATGGATGTTTCAATTTGGAAAGACAATGTGTGTGTG
>NW_007256117.1:0-756 GCF_000164805.1 Carlito syrichta | reverse complement strand
CCCCGTGCCCATTTTTCAGTCTGTCAGCTTCCACCACTGTGTTTTTGTGTTTGATTGTTGTGTAGTCTTTATTATTTCACGAGGTGGGTGTTACACCATTCCAGGGTCTGGGATGTTTCTCTGTTGGATGCAGAGTTCCCATGGGACCTAGCATCTTGATGAACTGTATTCAGCCAGGAGAGGAGCAGAGGGGCTGGAAGGGACACACACATGAGGCCAGTGGTGAATTCACTGACTCAGCTAAGAAGGAGAGTGAGTAGTACCCTGATGGCTGAAAGAGTGAGTGCTGCGTGTGGCCACTTCACTCCCAAGGGTCCTGCTGATGTTCTGAATTACATACAGATAGACTAAAATAGTTTACTGATTTTTTTTCCTTCTGGTACAAATAATTTGAACACAATTTGAGAAAATACAAAAACTTATATGAGAGAAATCATCCTTCCATTCAGATTTGACCCTTGGCAATATTCCTTTATTTTTGTTAGACATGTAAATATAATCACAAATAAAGATCATGTTTTATGTTCTGTTTTGTTCCCAGACTTTTTCAATCAAAATGATACCCTAAACATTTATTACATTATTTACTGTTCTTAGAAATATGCCAGGCTTTTTGAGAAGCAATTTATTTATTTATTTATTTTTGAGTTGGAGTCTCACTCTGTCGCCCAGACTGGAGTGCAGTTGCCGCTCCCGGCCACCGCAGCCTCGACCTGCTGGGCTCCGGCGATCCTTCCACCTCGACCTTCCAAGTAA